>NW_006926128.1:0-1284 GCF_000298275.1 Orycteropus afer afer | reverse complement strand
TGGAGAGAGACTGAAACCATTCCTCTTGAGAACAGGAACCAGACAAGGATGCCCGCTATCACCACTTCTATTCAACATTGTACTGGAAGTCCTAGCCAGAGCCATAAGGCAAGAGAGAGAAATCAAAGGCATCCAAATTGGTAAGGAAGAAGTTAAACTTTCCCTATTTGCTGATGATATGATCCTATACCTAGACAACCCAAGACACTCAGTCAAAAATCTACTGGAACTAATTGAGTGATTTAGCATTGTGACAGGATATAAGGTCAACATCCAAAAATCAGTTGGATTCCTCTACACCAGCAAAGAGATTGCTGAAGAAGGAATAAGGAATTCAGTATTGTTTACAATAGCTCCCAAAAAAAATAAAATATTTGGAAATAAATCTTACCAGGGACATAAAAGACCTGTACAAAGAAAACTACAAAACAGTACTTCAAGAAACCATAAGAGATCTACATAAATGGAAGAACATCCCATGTTCATGGATAAGAAGATTGAACATTGTGAAAATGTCATTTTTCTACCTAAAGCAATCTATACATTCAATGCAAACCCAATCCAGATCTCATCAACATTCTTTAGGAATATGGAAAAAACAATCACTAACTTCATATGAAAAGGAAAGACCTCAGATAAGCAAAGCACTATTGAAGAATAAGAACAAAGTAGGAGGTCTTACACTGCCAGATCTCAAAACCTACTATACAGCCACAGTAGTCAAAACTGCCTGGTATTTGTTTAATGATAGATACATAGAACAATGGAATAGAATTGAGAACCCAGAAATAGATCCATTGGCCTATGGTCAGCTGATCTTTGACAGAGGCCCAAAATCCATTAAATGGGGAAGAGAATGTTTGTTTAATAAATGGTGCTGGCAAATCTGGAGAACCATTTCCAGAAAAATGAAACAAAACTATACACAAAATCTACCTCCAGATGGATCAAAGACTTAAATGTGAAGCCTAAAACTATAGAGTTCATCAAGGAAAAACTAGGGGCAAATTTAGGGGCCTTAATATATGGCATAAATAGACTACCAAGCATAACTCAAAATGCACAAACAGCAGAAGAGAAACCAGATGATTGGGACCTTCTAAAAATTAAATTTTATGTGTTTCCAAAGGTTTTCCAAAAGAGTCAAAAGACAACCTACAGATTGGGAAAAAAATATTTGGCAATGATATATCTGACAAGGGACTTATCTCTAGAATTTATAGAAAACTCCAACACCTCAATAACAAAAAGACAAACAATCCAATTAAAAAATGGGCAGAAGAT
>NW_006926127.1:8687-9112 GCF_000298275.1 Orycteropus afer afer | reverse complement strand
GTGGATGAACTTGGAGGACATTATGCTGAGTGAAATAAGTCAATCACAAGAGGACAAATATTGTATTAGTCCATTATTGTAAAGTTAAGGAAAGATTTATTTATAGAAGGAAATTTTCTTTGTTGGTTACTAGAGGTGGTAGGGGAGGGGAGGGAATGCTGTTAGATAGATAGAGATAAATATTGATTTGGGCGAGGAGAAGGACAATGTACCAAATGTGAGTGACCAATATGGCAGCATTGAGGATAAGAAAGACAGAGAGGTATATCGGAGGAACAGACAACAAATATGAACCATTTTGCACATACAGTACTACGTTGTCAGTGAAGTCAAGCATGGGTATATGGGTGGATAGATGGGTAGACAGGCTGAAAGATTAGGTATGTCTATGAAATGGTGGGGGTAGTTCTGATAGCATAGTGGCT
>NW_006926127.1:4832-7476 GCF_000298275.1 Orycteropus afer afer | reverse complement strand
AATCCATACTGAGGGCTGTAGTCTTTGATCTTCATCAGTAAGTGCTTCAAGTCTTCTTCACTTTCAGCAAGCAAGGTTGTTTCATCTGCATTTCTCAGGTTGTTCATGAGTCTTTTTCCAATACTGATGATGCATTCTTCTCCATAGAGTCCAACTTCTCAGAATATTTTCTCAGCATAAGATTGAACAAGTATGGTGAATGAATACAACTCTGACACATTCCTTCCTTGGTTTTAAATATTCCCTTCTACCACTTGTCTGTCAGTTTTTTGTAATATAGAGGCTTGCATGTTGCTATGATGCTGGAAGCCAAACCACTGGCATTTCAAATACCAGCAGGGACACTCATGGTAGACAGGTTTCAGTGGAACTTCCAGACTAACACAGACTAGGAAGAAAGACATGGCCAAATCCACTTCTGAAAAAGTTGGCCACTGAAAACCTTATGAATAGCAGCAAATATGGTGAGATAGTGCCAGAAGATGAACCCTTCAGGGTTGGAAGACACTCAAAATACTCCTGGGGAAGGGTGGCCTCCTTAAAGTATAGTGGACCTTAGTGGTGTGGATGGAGTAAAGTTTATAGGATCTTTATTTGTGGATGTGGCATGACTCAAAATGAGAAGAAACAGCTGCAAACATCCATTAGTAATTGGACATGTATTGTACAAAGTATGAATCTAGGGACACTGGAAGTTGTAAAAAAAAAAAAAGAAAGAAAAGAAATGGAATGCATAAAGATCCATATTCTATTTATGTTCATATTTAGTTCACTAGGCATTAGTGAACTAAAATGGACTGGTATTGGCATTGACAACCCATGACCAAAGACCAGACAAGTTGTAGAATGACATCCAAGGCATCATACATGAAGAAAGCAAAAGGTCATTAAAAAGGCAGGAGAGGAACAAAAGAGCAAAATGGATGTCAGAAGAGACTCTGTAACTTGCTCTTGAACATAGAGTAGCTAAAGTGAATAGAAGAAATGATGAAGTAAAAGAGCAAAACAGAAAATTTCAAATAGCAGCTCAAGAAGACAAAGTAAAGTACAATAACAAAGTGCAGAAGCACCCAGGGTTAGAAAACTAAAAGAAAAGAACACGCTTGGCATTTCTCAAACTGAAAGAACTGAAGAAAAATTTCAAGTCTCAAGTTGCAATACTGAAGGTTTCTATGAACAAATATTGAAGGATGCAGGAAGCATCAAAAGAAGTTGGAAGGAATACAGAATACTGTACACCTCCCCTCCCCAAAATTGCCTGATGTTTAACTGTTTCAGGAGATGGCATATGATCAAGAACTGATGTATTGAAGGAAGAAATCCAACCTACCCTGAAGGAATTGGTGAAAAACAAGGCTCCAGGAATTAATGGAATTGAGCTGTTTCAACAAATGAATGCAGTTCTGGAAGTGCTCACTCATTCATTCCAAGCTATTTGGATATGATGGAAGTGCTTCCTCATTTAATCCAAGATATTTGGATATTGGATAACTGACAGGAAGAGATCCATATCTGTGCCCATTTCAAAGAAAGGTGATACAACAGAAAGCAAAAATTATCAAACCATGTCATAATATCATGCACAAATAAAATTTTTCTGAAGATAATTCAAAAATAGTTGCAGCATTATATTGACAGGGAATCACCAGAAATTCAAGTCAGATTCAGAGGAGGATGTAGGATAAGGTATATCATTGCTGATGTCACATGGATCTTGGCTGAAAGTAAAGAATACCAGAAAGATGTTTACCTGTGTTTTATTGACTATGCAAAGGGATTTGATTGTGTGGATCATAACAAATTATGGATAATATTGTAAGGAATAGGAATTCCAGAACACTTGATTGTGCTCATGAAGAACCTGTGCATAGACCAAGAGGCTGTCGTTGGAACAGAACAAGCGGATGCTACATGGTTTAAAATTAGGAAAGGTGTGTGTCAGGGTTGTTTCTTTCCACCACACTTATTCAACCTGTATGCTGAGCAAATACTCTGAGAAGCTGAGCTCTATGAATAAAAATGCAACAACAGGATTGGAGGAAGACTCATTGACAACTTGCAATATGCAGATAACACACCTTGTTTTCTGAAAGTGAAGAAGACTTGAAACACTTTACTGATATTGATCAAAGTATGGGTTATAACTCCACATTTAGAAAACAAAAATCCTCATAACTGGACCTTCATGATAAATGGAGAAAAGATTGATATTGTCAAGGATTTCACTTTATTTGGATCCACAATCAATGCCCACAGAAACAGCAATTAAGAAATCAAATAACGTATTGTATTGGGCAAATCTTCCACAAAAGACCTCTTCAAAGTGTTAAAGAGCAAAGATGCCAATTGAAGACTAAGGTGCACCTGATCCAAGCCACGGTATTTTCAATAGCCTCATATGCATGTAGGAGCTGGACAATTAATAAAGAAGACCACAGAAGAACTGATGCATTTGAATTATGGTGTTGGGGAAAAATATTGAATGCACCATGGTCTGCTAGAAGAACAAACAAATCTTTTTTTTATATTTATTGTGATTTGGGTGAAGATTTACAGAGCAAATTCACTTTCTATACAGCAGTTCACGTATACTTTGTCTCATGTCATTGACCACAATTTACCACAATGCAACAGCTCCCCTCCC
>NW_006926127.1:0-3117 GCF_000298275.1 Orycteropus afer afer | reverse complement strand
TTTTTGTTATTGAGGTGTTGGAGTGTTCTATAAATTCTAGAGATAAGTCCCTTGTCAGATATGTTATTACCAAATATTTTTTCCCAATCTGTAGGTTGTCTTTTGACTCTTTTGGAGAAGTCTTTGGAAGCACATAAAAATTTAATCTTTAGAAGGTCCCAATCATCTGGTTTCTCTTCTGCTGAGAACAAACAAATCTTGAAGTACTGGAATGCTCCTTAGAAGGGAGAATGGCCATACTTCATCCCTTGTTCTTTAGTCATGTTATCAGAAGAGACTGGTCCCTGGAGAAGGATATGATGCATGATAAAGTAGAGGATCAATGAAAAAGGGGAAGACCCTCAACAAGAAGGATTGACACAGTGGCTGTGACAATGAGCTCAAGCATAGCAATGATTGTGAGGATGGAAGAAGGCCATGCAGTGTTTTGTTCTATTGTCACTATGAGTCAAAACTGACTCAATGGCACCTAACAACAACAACGAAACAGTATTCCTTTGTTCTGTTTGAACGACAGACTCTTGGTGTATGTATAAGTTCTGAATGAGCATAATTAAGTATTCTGGAATTCTTATTCTTCAGAATGTTATCCATCATTTGTTTTGATCCACATAGTTGAATACCTTTGCACAGTCAATAAAACAGGTAGATGTTTTTCCGCTATTCTCTGCCTTCAGCCAAGATCCATCTGACATTAGCAGTGATATCCCTTGTTCCATGTCTTGTGAATCCAGCTTGAATTTCTGACCATTCCCCATCAATATGCTGCTGCAACCATTTTTCAATTATCTTCAGTAAAATTTTACTTGTGTGTGATAGTAATACTATTATTTGATAAATTTCTGTATTGTGTTGCATCACCTTTCTTTGAAATGGGCACAAATATAGATCTCTTCCAGTGGGTTGGCCAGGTAGCTGTCTTCTTAATTTCTTGGCATAGATGAGTAGGCACTTCCAGCATTTCATCTATTTACTGAAGCATCTCAATTGGTATTCCATCAATTCCTGGAGCCTTGTTTTTTGCCAATGTCTTTAGTGAGCTTGAAGGACTTCTTCCTTCAGTACCATTGGTTCTTGATCATATGTTACCTCCTGAAATGGTTGAATGTTGACCAATTCTTTTTGGTACAGTGATTCTGTACATTCCTTCTATCTTCTTCTTCATCATCTTTTTTTTTTTTTTTTAATTTTCTTCCATCTTCTTTTGATGTTTCCCATGTTGTTAAATATTATTTCCATAGAATCCTTCAATATTGCAATTTGAGGCTTGGATTTTTTTCTTCAGTTCTTTCAGCTTGGGAAATGCTGAGTCTGCTCTTACCTTTTGGTTTTCTAACTCCAGGTATTTGCATATTTGATTATAATACTTTACTTTGTCTTCTTGAGCTGCCCTTCAAAATCTTCTGTTCAGCTCTTTTACTTCATCATTTTTTCTATTCTCTTTAGCCACTCTATGTTCAAGACCAACTTTCAGAGTCTCTTTTGAAATCCATTTTGGTCTTTTCTTTCTTTCCTGTTTTTTTAATGACCTTCTGCTTTCTTCATTTATAATGTTCTTGATGTCATCCCACAGCTCACCTGGTAGTCAGTCATTTGTATTTAGTGCTTCAAATTTATTCTTGAAATGGTCTCTAAATTCAAGTGTGATATTCTCAAGGTCATACTTTGGCTCTTGTGGAGTTGTTTTAATTTTACTCAGTTTCAAGTTGAATTTGCCTTTGAGCAATTGATGGTATATGTTCCACAGTCAGCCCCCAGCCTTGGTCTGATTGATGATACTGAGCTTCTCCATAGTCTCTTTCCACAGATACACTTGATTTGATTCCTGTGTATTCCATTGGCAAGTTCCATGTGTATAATTGTACTCTATGTTGTAGAAAAATTATATTTGCCATAAATAAGTCCTTGGTCTTACAAAATTCTATCATGCAATCTCCAGTGTCATTTCTATCACCAAGGCTATATTTTCCAGGTACTGATTTTTCTTGTTTCCAATTTTCACATCCCAATCACCAGTAATGATCAATGCATCATGATTGCATATTTGATGAATTTCAGACTGAAGAAGGTGGTAAAAATCTTCAATTTCTTCCTCTTTGGCATTAGTGATGGATGCATAAATTTGAATAACAGTAGTATTAATTGATCTTCCTTTGTTAATTGATCATCCTTGTAGACATATAGAAGCTCTGTGGCACAGTGGTTAAAGCATTGGACAGTTAACCAAAAGGTGGGTGGTTTGAATCCACCAGCTACTCCACAACAGAAACATGAGGCTATCTGCTTCCGTAAAGATTTACAGCTATGAAAACCCTGTGGGATAGTTCTATTCTGTCCTATAGGATCACTATGAGTCTTAATAGACTTGATGGCAGTGAGTAGCTATATAGGTTTTATCCTATCATTGACAGCATTGCACTTCAGCATAGATCTTGAAATGTTCTTTTGAACCATTAATGTGATGCCATCTCTTCAATTTGTCCTTCCTGGCATAGTAAATCATATGATTGTCTTACTCAAAATAGGCAGTGCCAGTCTATTTCAGCTTGCTAATGCCTACAATATCAATTTTCATGTGTTTTGTTTAATTTTTGACCACTTTCAATGTCCCTAGATTCATACTTCATACATTTCCCATTCTAATTATTAATGAATGTTTGTAGCTGTTTCTTCTCCTTTCGAGTTGAGAAAATAGTTTGAGTTGCAAACTAGTTGCAAAAACACTTTGTGGCTTGGCCCCAGTCTTTAGACTAAATTTTGCGTTGAAATGCATGAAAGTATTTATCCACACATATTGTTGCTGAGGTTCCTATAGCTGATATCTTCTAATGCCAGGTTCTGCAAATTCCAAGCTTTTTTCTGTTTCCATTTTTTAGTTTCCATAAGATTCTGCACTCTAACTCCCCATTCTCATGCACTTTTTTCCCCCTAAATATTTATTTATTTATTTATTTTGGGAGACTATACAGGAAGACATATATCAATTCAACAATTTCTTTTTTTTTTTCCTTTTTTTTTTTTTTTTAATTGTGATTTGGGTGAAGATTTACAAAGCAAATTCACTTTCCATACAGCAGTTCACATATACTTTGTCTCATGACATTGACCACAGTTTAC
>NW_006926126.1:8646-9232 GCF_000298275.1 Orycteropus afer afer | reverse complement strand
TAATGCAGTATTCGTGTGGAGAGGACTGTTTCTGTATTTGTACCACTTGAGAGTCATTCCAGGGCTAAGGCGGGTGCTTAAAGAAAGGACAGTTGTTAGGCTGGTATTTCTAAATTGAAGAACAGTGTCTCAACTCATTGTAAATTCTTAATTATTATTATTATTTTTTAAATAATGCATAAGGTGAAAAAAGACAGCACAAATATCCTTTGCACCTCTCTTGTCCTCTTCCCCAGATGCAGTCCCTGTTACCACTTTTTTGTATATCCTTCCAGGATATTTCTCTACATATATGTAAAAAAATTTTTTTAAAAAAACCCCACAGATGTCAGCACACTGTTCATACATACCTTAATGTTCTATCTTAGACATCATTCCATGTTAGGATACAGGCAGTGTTTCTCCAGGGTGACACTATTGGCGTTTAGGTGTGAGAACTCTTAGTTGTGTGGACTGTCCTGTGCATTAGAAGATCCTTGCCCTCACTCTTACTACCACTAAATGCCTCTCTCAGTCATTTTAATAACCAAAGGCCTTTTGCTTTTCCATTTCCCCCCGATGGTGCTCTTTTCTTACTGTGTTATAT
>NW_006926126.1:2072-6531 GCF_000298275.1 Orycteropus afer afer | reverse complement strand
AGAAGAGGTTCAGAGCTGCAGGAGGAGTTGGATAAATATACTCAGGCCCTAAGAACAAATGAAATTTCAAGGCAAACCATAGAGGAAAAAGACAGAAGTCTTGCATCCATGAAAGAGGAAAACAATCATCTGAAAGAAGAACTGGAACGCCTCAGGGAGCAGCAGAGTCGGGCTGCCCCTGCAGCTGAGCCTAAAACACTGGACGTTATTATAGAACTGGAATCTGAGGTGTCTCGGCTGAATATAATAAAGGGGGACCTTGAGGAGGAAATAAAGCGCTATCAAAAGACAATTGAAGATCAAAACCAGAGTAAGATGCAGCTACTTCAGTCTTTACAAGAGCAGAAAAAGGAGATGGATGAGTTCAAATACCAGCATGAGCAAATGAATATCACACATACTCAGCTCTTTTTAGAGAAGGATGAGGAAATTAAGAGTTTGCAAAAAACAGTTGAACAAATCAAAACCCAGTTTCATGAAGAAAGACAGGACATTCAAACAGAAAATTCTGATATTTTTCAAGAAACAAAAGTTCAGACCCTTAATATAGAAAATGGAAGTGAGAAGCATGATTTATCTAAGGCCGAAACGGAAAGATTAGTGAAAGGAATCAAAGAGCGAGAATTGGAGATTAAACTTCTAAATGAAAAGAATATATCTTTAACTAAGCAGATTGATCAGCTGTCCAAAGATGAGGTTGGTAAACTAACTCAGATCATCCAGCAGAAGGACTTGGAGATCCAGGCTCTCCATGCCAGGATCTCCTCCGCTTCCTACACGCACGATGCTGTTTACCTTCATCAGCAGCTGCAGGCCTACGCGATGGAAAGGGAACAAGTATTAGCTGTTTTGAGTGAGAAGACGAGGGAAAATAGCCACCTAAAAACAGAATATCACAAAATGATGGATATAGTTGCTGCCAAAGAGACAGCCCTCATTAAGCTGCAAGAAGAAAATAAGAAATTGTCCACGAGATTTGAAAGTAGCGGCCAGGATATGTTTAGAGAAACGGTTCAGAATTTATCACGGATCATTCGAGAAAAAGACATTGAAATAGATGCATTAAGTCAGAAGTGCCAGACTTTATTGACTGTTTTACAGACGTCCAGCGCTGATAATGCGGTGGGAAGTGTTAACAGTAACCAGTTTGAGGAGCTCCTGCGGGAGCGTGATAAGCTGAAGCAGCAGGTGAAAAAGATGGAAGAGTGGAAGCAGCAGGTGATGACCACGGTCCAGAACATGCAGCACGAGTCGGCCCAGCTCCAGGAGGAGCTCCATCAGCTTCAGGCGCAGGTGTCCGTTGACAGTGATAACAATTCTAAGTTACAGGTGGACTATACTGGCCTGATCCAGAGTTATGAACAGAATGAAACCAAGCTGAAAAATTTCGGTCAGGAACTAGCACAGGTTCAACATAGCATTGGACAGCTTTGTAATACCAAGGACCTCCTTCTAGGGAAACTGGATGTGATTTCGCCACAGTTCTCTGGATCTTCCCTCACTGTCCAATCGGCAGAGCCCCCGAGGGCAAGCCAGTCGGACAAATCGAGGGAGTCTTCTCAGTTGCTTCAACAAGAGATAGAAGAGCTCAGAAAATCACTGCAGGAGAAAGATGCCATGATTAGAACTCTCCAGGAAAACAATCACAGGTTGTCAGATTCGATGGCTGCCTCCTCGGAGCTCGGAAGAAGAGAACATGAGCAGACGGATTCAGAAATGAAGCAAATCAAGGAGAAACAAGATGTTTTACAAAAGTTGCTTAAGGAAAAAGACCTCTTAATCAAAGCCAAAAGTGATCAGTTACTTTCTCTAAATGAAAATTTCACCAGTAAAGCAAATGAAAATGAACTTTTGAGGCAGGCGGTAACAAACCTGAAGGAGCGGGTCTTAATTTTAGAAATGGACATTTGTAAACTAAAAGAGGAAAACGAAAAAATACTAGAAACGTCCAGGGGAAAGGAAACAGAGTATCAAGCGTTACAAGAGACTAACACCAAGTTTTCTATGATGCTGCGCGAAAAAGAGTTTGAAAGCCACGTCGTGAAGGAGAAGGCTCTTGCTTTTGAGCAACTGCTGAAAGAAAAAGAGCAGGTGGGTCTTGGATGGAGCCTTGGGGAGGGAAGTTGAAGTGGAGTGGAAGATGTTTCTACTGTGTTACTTACTTTACTGATGTCTTCGAAGATTCTGAATTTAATTCATTTAGAAATACTTATTTGTGGTATTATGATTCATCCTAATGAAATTTTCCTCTGAGGCGTTCTGGGAGTTTTTGCCCCCAATTGCTCTAAACCAAAAATCTAACTCACTGCCATCATGTCAATTTCCAAGACTATAAATCTTTACAGAAGCAGACTGCCTCATCTTTCTTCGGTGGAGAGGCTGGTAGGTTCAAACCACTGACCTTTTGATTAGCAGACAAATGCCTTAACCACTGCACCACCAGAGCTGCTTCAAGATTACTGGGTACTCCCAGATATTTTTTGTACTAGGTTAACTTTTTACAGCTTGTTAAGTGGCAAAAAGAATTTAACCTAACCTAACTCACTGCCACGGAGTTGGATCCAACTCATAGTGACCCCTTCTTGGGTTTCCTAGGCGGTATCACTACGGAAGTAGATTGCCCAACCTTCCTTCCAAGGAGGGGTTGGTGGGTTTGAACCGCCAGCCTTCTGGTTAGCCTTAGGCACTAAGCCACCAGAGCTCCCACTACATGTGATAGTCTATTGAAAAGAAAAAAGAAAAAAAGTAAAGTCGTAAAGGGATTGTTAGGAGTCACCAGTTCAAACTCAGCCTGGAATTTGAAGCGGTAGCCATGAGTGGTACTGTTGGCATAGTTGCCAGGTGGAATGAGCTGACTGGTGCTCATAGTAACCCTGTATGGCCGGGTGGGACTACCCCATAGTGTGTCAGCCCTATGGAAGCAGGTCATCACGCCTTTCTCCCCCCCAGCGCTGGGTGGGTTTGAGCTGCCGGCCTTTTGGGTTAGCAGCTGAGCACGTAACTGTTTGTACCACCAGGGCTCCTTTTTGAAAAAGAAGGCTCAGTAAATGCTCCTGTTCCACCCCTTTTGCTAATTTTTTTTTTTTAACCTTGTTGGTTTGTGTACTCAGCTCTTTGGAAAATTTTGGCTTCACTATCCACGAGAAGATATTGAAATAAAAAGAGCAGATGGTTTTACATTTTGCTTTCAATAAGTTGTCCTGGGAGACAGATTATGTATTCTTTAAAGAAAGAGAAAGTTTATGTGAAAACCTAAAATAATACTAAACTATAAATCGAATCATTTGATATGCATATTGAAACAGAGAAAGAATTCGCTCTAAATAGGCTGATACTTTTTTTTACGCCTTTTAGAGTTCCAACTGTCACCTTAAACTCATGACCCCACTTTTGCAGTGATCGATTGATGGGTTATCTTTTTTCTTCTGCTGTTAATATATTGTTTGCAGTGCATTTAGGAATACATTGCCATTACTGGCAAGCAAGACATTTTAAAGTTGTTTTCATTTAAAATATTGCCAATATGTTCTTTTAAAATAGGCAGTGCATATTAAGTGACTTACCTTCTCCCTGCTGCCAGCTACTTGACACTGTTACTTTGACAGTGATTGTGAATTGCCTAATAAACCCCACTGCCGTCAAGCTGATTCTCTCATAGGAACCTTTTAGGACAAAGCAGAACTGCCCTATAAGGGTTCCAAGGCTGGAAATCTTTAGGGAGGCAGCCAGCTTCACCTTTCTCCCACAGAGTGGCAAGTGGGTAGCAGTGAAATGCTTCAACCTCTACACCACCAGACCCCCTTGTATGCCCAGGAACAGATTTTTATGATCAGGTGAACACACACAGTTTTTGGGTGATTTTGTACTGTGTGAACACTTTGTTCTACAGGGTAAATCTGATCAGATTTTATCTATTTCAGTTCTTTTAAAAAACTCAAATACACTTTTTCTTTTAGAATTATTTTAGATTTATAGAAAGGTTGCAAAGGTAATGGTGTTCCCATATACCTGAGACGTGTTTTCCTTGGGAACTCTGGTGGCATAGTGCCTAAGGCATTTGACTGCTAACCAGAAGGCTGGTGGTTCAAACCCATCGGGCACTCCTGGGAAGCAGGATGGGCAATCTACTTCTGTAGTGATACCACCTTGGAAACCCAAGGGGAGGGGTCGCTATGAGTCTGTTTTCCTTATTTTTAGCATTTTACATTTCTTTGGTACAACTAATGAACGAATACTGATGCCTTATTATTAAGTAAAGTTCACACTTGATTCACATTTCTTTGGTTTTTATCGAATGTTCTTTTCCTGTCCCGGGATCCCACTCAGGACTTCACATTACATTTAATTGTCTTGTCCTGTTGGGCTCCTCTAGGCTGCGACAGGTCCTCAGACTCCTTTTCTTGATGATCTTGACATAGTTAATTATGTTTTTAAGATAACTTTTTATTTAGAAAATGTC
>NW_006926126.1:0-1011 GCF_000298275.1 Orycteropus afer afer | reverse complement strand
TAAAATGGTTTGCAGGGTAGATATGGGAGCATTTTTGTAGAAGAAAAATATATGTCCTCTACCTAGGTTCAACATTTACATGACAAAGAATTACGCTTAAACCAGGAGCTAGAGAGACTGCGTAACCACCTTTTAGAATCAGAAGATTCTTACACCCGTGAAGCTTTGGCTGCAGAAGACAGGGAGGCTAAACTCAGAAAGAAGGTCACAGCACTGGAAGAAAAGCTAGTCTCATCCTCTAATGCAATGGAAAATGCAAGGTAACTTTCTTTGTATTTTATAGCATTAACGTAGATTGAACACCTCTTGATTATCAGGCTCAGTAAGCATTTTTCAAATATTAGCTCACTTTATTTTCACAAAATTCATGATTTCCATTTTACAGATGAAGAAGCTTGAGAGTAAAAGGTAACTTGCCCAGGGTCACACACACGGAGTGTGTCAGGGTTTCACACTTGGGTTGTGACTTTTAACCAGAGTCTGTGACTCTAGGATTCAAACCAAGGTCTCTGAATCTTACCCACCACCTAGATCATTGCCTGTCATCACTGTAGGAGTTTACACTTTAAATTCTGACTGAATTAGCTTTGTCAGATGCCCAAAGAACTAATTTATGTGGTTTAATTCTGAGCCCAGTATCTAAGGTTGAAGGAGGTGGGAAGTTAGGAAGGAGAGAGTAAAGGAAGTTGCATGGTGAAGAGCTAGGCCTGAGTGACCAGGTACCTCCTTGTATATTTTTTATTTCTCTCCATAAAATGTTCTTGTTTTTTTCCCCTCTGATAAAAGTGTTAAATGCACATTTTTGATCAACTTAAGGGAAATAAGATAACCAAAAGAACATAAAAGTCACAGTTGGCAGCTCTCAGAGAAAAGCTGTGTGTATGCCTTTTTATGCTTTTGTATGGGTGTGCATATTTTAAAGTCAATTTGATCAGAAATTAATATTGCCACTCCTGCTCTCTTACAGTTGCCATTTGCTTGATACATCTTTTTCCAACCTTTAATTTTCAG
>NW_006926125.1:8646-9361 GCF_000298275.1 Orycteropus afer afer | reverse complement strand
TGGTGAAGTGATTTACTAAGGATTTAGAATTAATTTGTGATAGAGCTGAGTTAGATCTCAGTAGTTCACATGCTAAGTTTATGTTTTTATGGTAATTTTTGATCAATATTCATCTTTCTACTCCAATTTTATTTATCTTATCTTTAAAAGTGAAAAATAAAGTTAAAAATATATAATTTCTACAAAACCTGAAACCTTATAAATGTGATGACCTTTGCAACCATGGAATACGTAGTAAGTGAATAAAATAAGTTCTGATTTGAGCTGCATAGATCTATTATCTCTGTTCATTAAACATAATTCAGAGCTATTGCTCTCAAGTTAATAATAATCATGAAAATGATTTCTGTAATTTTTTGAGCATTTACTGTTTGTGAGGATATATTTATATGTTAATTATAATATATATAATATAACAATCCAAAATTAAAAAAAATAGAAAAAGAAATATTGCAACCCTAAAGGACAGAGTAGATCTGCCCCACAGGATTTCTAAGTTCATACTATACGGAAACAGACTGCCACATCTTTCTCCCATGGAGTAGCTGGTGGGTTCAAACAACTGGCTCTGGTAGCAGCTAAGCATTTATAACTGAGCAACCAGGGCTTCTTAATAAAGCAATAAGATATATAACATTAGCCTTATTTTTTACAGAAACTTACATTCAGAGAGGTTAAGTTATGTGGTCAAGGTAGCACAACTATATGTGATGGA
>NW_006926125.1:2950-3656 GCF_000298275.1 Orycteropus afer afer | reverse complement strand
CCAGTATACTACCTGCCAACCTTGAGCTCCTCAGCCCCTGCAGCTGCATGAGTTGGGAAAAGCCTCCAACTTGACATTTGATCCAAGAACTTTGGCCTTACCAGCTTCTATAAGTGTGTGAGCCATTTTCCTAAGATAAATTTCTCTTTCTCTCTCTGTATAAGCTTTACTGGTTTTGTTTCTCTAAAGAACCCAGTCTAACACACATTTTTTGTTAAAAGCATTTTTTTTTTTTCAAAAGATAATTTCAAAAGTAGTGCTTACATATAGAAAAATGAAAATGGGTTTCTTGGAATAAACTTGTCTGAGGTCAATGATCAAAGGCCAGCTTTAGAAAATAGAATGAAGGCTGATATTCTAGAGTATAGACAATGACATCTCTCAGAATACATCTTCCTCTGTGATTTTCCCAGGGACTCCTTGAAGTTTTTGGGAAAATTGATGGCCTTCGTGATTTGGAAATCAGATGGTACAAACGGTAAAGGATGTTAAGCAACAATCGAAATATGCATGTGATTATCAGTAGTATTTCAAAAAATGTATATAGAATTTCAACTGCAATGATGCTATTGTTGTTAGTTGCTGTCAAGTCAATCCTTAACTCATAGTGACCCATGCACAATGGAACAAAATGCATGTGCCTGATCCAAGGGTTATTTAAAGTAGAATAAACTTTAAAGATATGCTATTACAAAACTGAGGTCAT
>NW_006926125.1:0-560 GCF_000298275.1 Orycteropus afer afer | reverse complement strand
GAAATTAGGTTCAGAAGGCTAGAAATAAGCCTACATAAATAATCTGGCATTCAAAGTATTATTTATCAATTTTAGCAATAACTTATGTTCATCAACGAGGTTACATTTTTTGGTAATTTAAGGGATACAATATTCAGGTTAAATGTTATGAAAATGCATGATGGTGAATGACCTATACAAGAACTTACTATATAATGCCTGAGCTAGCATGATATATTTTACTACTGAAGAATCTTATTATTATTTGATGATTGTTTACATTTTACCAGATTTGTTAAAGCTGTGAAAATTCCTTTTTAGTTATAGTTACAATAAGAAATAACCACAAATGCCACTTATTAAGCACTTCCTAAAGGCCAGATATTGAACTAAGCATTTTACATGTGCTCTCACTTAACCATTGCAATAACTTCAAGTGGTTGATCTTATTATTTCTTTTTTTCAATTCATCAAACAAGAAAACTGAACTATAGAAAGCTAGGATTTAAATCCTAAGCCCTGGTGGTGTAGTGCCTAAGGTATTTGACTGCTAACCAGGCTGGTAGTTTAAACCCACCAGC
>NW_006926124.1:8658-9180 GCF_000298275.1 Orycteropus afer afer | reverse complement strand
TCTTTTTCCAACCTTTGATTTTTAGTCTATTTTTGTCTTTGCCTCTAAGGTGTGTCTCTTGTAGAGC
Organism: Orycteropus afer afer; assembly: GCF_000298275.1. Taxonomy (NCBI): domain Eukaryota; kingdom Metazoa; phylum Chordata; class Mammalia; order Tubulidentata; family Orycteropodidae; genus Orycteropus; species Orycteropus afer. The sequence continues at coordinate 9,113 of NW_006926124.1, read as the reverse complement.
ATATTGATGGGTTTTGTTTTCTTATCCAATCTGTAACTCTATGTCTCTTGATTGGTGCATTTAATCCATTGACATTCAATGTAATTATCGACAAGCATGAATTGGTTGCTGTCATTTTACATGTTTTTTCATGGTGTTTCTGGTTTCTTTGTTCCAAATAATTTTCTGTGCTGAGCTCATTATATTTATGAATCATGTTATCATTTCCTTTGTTGCTATTATTTTAGTATTTGCAAAATATTTGTGCTGGTCCTCTTTTTTTATTGTGATGTGAAGGTTTATCATTTTTTCTTTGAGGTTACCCTGTGATTTATAATTTTCTCCCTGAGTTTAGAATAGTCCATTCTATCTTGCAACTCTCTTGACTTCCTCACCATTAAGAAGTTCTGTAACTACACAGTATTTTCCCTATTTTTGGTTTGTAGTTGTCCTCACTTGACAATTGATGTCTCTGG
>NW_006926124.1:4234-8418 GCF_000298275.1 Orycteropus afer afer | reverse complement strand
TGGTGAGTTTGATGATGATCTGCCTTGGTGATTTTCTTTTGGAGTCTATCCTGTTTGGGGTTCATTGGACTTCCTGAATGGATACATTCTCATCTTTCTTCATATCAGGGAAGTTCTCTTCCAACAAATCTTGGACAATTTTCTCAGTGGTTTTATTTTCCTCTTCCTGTTCTGGAATTCCAATGACATGTAGGTTATTCCTTTTGATGGTAGCCCACATGAACCTTTGGCTTTCTTCATTTTGTTTTGATCTTTTTTCTGATTGATCCTTTTCCAAAGAAGTATTCAGGTATTTGTCTTCAATCTCACTAATTCTGTCTTCCATTGCATCAATTCTACTCCTTTGCACATTCAATGTGTTATCTATTTCTGACAATTTAGTATTAATCTTCTGGATTTCTGTCGGTAGATTTTGTATCATTTCTAATTTTTCATTTTTTTTGTCATTTTGTTCTTGTACTGTCTTTCGAAATTGTTCTAGGGTTTTGTCTGTGTTTTCCTTAATTTTTTCAATGTTTTCCTTGATCTGTCTCTCAGTCTTTTGAAGACAGTTAAATATAATTCTTTTGAATTCCTTATCAGGGAGTTCCAATGCTACTTCTTCCTCAGGGATGTTTTCTGGTTCTATGTCCTGCTCCTTTGTTTCTACTACTTTATCTTGCTTCTTTATGTGGAATGTGATGGTCTTTTGTCTGTGAGACACTGTAACATTGTTGTATTTAGATCTCTGTTAACCGTTTGTGAAGAGCACTTAAGGATGAGTCAGGCTCTTCTTGGTGGTTGTTTATCATTGGCCAGTTGGTGGAGAAGGAAGTGGTGGCTCTCACTCAGTAAGTGAAGCTGCAGGAGGTTGTGTTGTATGGACACTTTTGCTGTCTCCCATTCAGTTAGACAAAAATAGCAATTGAATAACCATCAAAAAAGTAAAAACAAGTGGACAAAAAAGACACTGAGTAATCACACAGGAACAATAACCAAAATAAGGAATAAAAACCCCACAATATCAGGGGAGAGGGCAATAAGAGCAAAAAGGTAGAGTAGAAGAATAATGAAGAAAAAAGATGGGAAAAATGCAAAAAGAAAAATAAGAATAGGGTTAACCGCAGAAAGAAAAAAATTGGAACCAGGAAGAGGGAAGAGAGAAAAAGATGAAAACTAGAACCTGGGAAGGGAAGAGTAAAGAATAGTAATAAAAAGGATAACAATAATAATAGTAATAGTAATAATAATAATAATAATAATAATTTTAAAACAGACAAAAACAAACTAAAAAAACAAAAAACAAATCTGGGCAAGGGCGGGTGAGGGCATGCAGGCTCCTTCCGAGCACACAGACTGGGATAAAATTCCTGCCAGCCCAGAAGGGGAGTGGGAGTGAGGGATGGCCACACCTCAATACACCAAGGGGGTGTGGGGTATAAGAGTAACAAAGGGAATATTGCACCTTTCTAGTTGTTAGTGTTGGGAATGTCCTTGTGGTCCCCAGCAAGTGGTGCCTATTCTTAAGTCCCTGGAACCTGGGAGAATGCTGTCACTTTAAATATCCAAAATGGTGGAACTGCTTGTAAACATTCAAAATGGCTACATCCTCTGGACAGGCAAAAATCCACAGCTCAGCCTGCCTTCCTCTTCACTGCTTCCCCTTTTATTCACTGGCTACCAGTGCAGTCCTCCATGCAGCCCCTGGCTAGCAGGGCTGATTTTTAGGTTAATTTTTAGGTCATAGCACCCCTCGACAATATCCAAGCTGTCTGTGCCATCAGGATCACTGCTAGACTGCAGCTCCATATGTCTCCTTTTTTGGTATTTTCATGCAAATTCTACTAGTTGGAGTATATTCCACTTCTATATCTTTCCCTTTAAAGCTCAGGGCTCCAGGTTTATCTTCTGTATCTGTGTTAATTGGTTACCCTTTTCTTTGTTGAAGAGGGTCTGTGCCGTCTTTCTGCCTATTCCACCATCTTACTGGAACTCCCCAAACCCATTCAAAGGCACCATGAAAAACAGGCCTGGCAATCTTCTCCCAAAAGTTCACAGCCTTGAAAATGCTATAGAACAGTTCTGTTCTGCACACATGGGTTGCCATGAGTTGGTTGGAATCCACCTCATAGCAACTAAGAACAACAACAGCTTTCCATTGCATGCATGCACTACATTTTATTTATCCATTTGTTTGTTGATAGACATTTGGGCTATATCCACTTTTGGCTATTGTGAATAGTACTGCAATGAACATTGGTATACAAGTATTTGTTTACCTTCCTATTTTCAATTTTTAGAGTATATGCCTAGTAGTGGAATTGCTGAACCATAAGGTAATTCTGTATTTAACTTTCTAAGGAACCACCACACTGTCTTCCACAGTGGTTGTACCATTTTACATCCCTACCATCAATCAATGAGGCTTCCAATTTCTTTGCATCCTCACCATTACCTGTTATTTTCTGCTTTTTAATCTTAGCCATCATAGTGGCTGAGGAGTGATATCTCATTTTGGCTTTGATTCACATCTTCTCAGTGGCTAATGAAGTAACCCTGGTAATGCAGTTGTTAAAGCACTCAACTGGTAACCAAAAGGTTGGTGGTTCCAACTCACCAGGTGCTCTGTGGGAGAAAGATGTGGCAGTCAGCTTTCATGAAGATTTACAGCCTAGGAACCCCTATGGGCAGTTCTACTCTGTCCTATAGGGTCACTGTGAGTCAGAATTGACTCGAAGGCAGCAGGTTTAATGATATTCTTCTCATGTGCTTTTTTGGCCACTTGTTTTTTTCTTTGGTGAAATGTCTGTTCAATCCTTGGCCTATTGTTTGAATGGGTTGTTTGTCTTTTTGTTACTAATCACAATAGTTTTAGTTAGCATTTCCCTGATGGTGAGGTTGAACTTCTTTTCATATATTAATAGACTCTCTACAGACTTTGCATATTTTTATTTTGAGTTTCTTGTCTTCATATTTTTCTGATTTTTTTTTCTATAGGATTACTTTTATGTTAGAGTTCTTAACTCTTGAGTCTTTGTGTAAGTAGCTACTACTTACTTTCATAATCAACTTAAGACTGATTATAGTGGCTTTTGTCATTAAAAGATTTTAACTTTTATATTGTCTAATTTGTCCATTTACTCTTAAATCCTACACTATTAGACTTATGTTCTCATCATTCCATTGAAACTGCACCTATAAAAAGTCACCAGTGACTTCATACTTGCCAAATGCAATGAACACTTAATAGAACTGTACAAGCAGTTATCTTTTATTGAGTGTTTACTTCACTTTCCACTTGAAGTGAATGACCAGGTGTACCACACAAAGCTCTGCCCACTTGGAGGTGTTCCCTGCACTGCTATCTTTCAGGGTCATTCCTAAATGTAACCAGATTCTGAGCCAATCCATCTGAGAAGTGCACTTAACCACTGCACCACCAGGGCTCCTTATCTGAAAACCAAGCTTGACTTTTTTCCTCCTTAAGCTGGTCATAAGGGACTCCTCATGAGGCCATAGACATGAGGTGGGAGAGAGTCACAGGGGTAACAGAAGTGGATGACATGGTGGTCTGAGCCACCTGCACATACAGCTTACTTGTGAACTCTGGCACTGCTCCTTCAGGCCCTAATTCCACAGGAACCATTTCCATATCATAATGCTCCTGGGATCTCCTAATCTTATCACTTGGTTGTACTGACAGAACCCAACTCATAAGAAGCAGTTTTGTCTACAAAACCTCCTGATGTCCCAAGCTCAGGATCTCTACCAGGGCCTAGCAATGCAGCAGGAATTATTGTATGAAAGGTACCAAACTCTTTACTGCAAATGGCATGACTTTGCTCCAGGACCCTAGGAGTCTGCATTGTTCTCGCCATTATATTCTCACAGAGATAAGAAAATTAAAACAATATAGAAATACATAGGGGAAAAGCAAAAATCTTTCCAAATATCTTTGTTAATTCCTGTTAACTCATCAATACCCTAGCAGGCATCTGTTTAGATCTTTTTGTATATATTTACATAAGCAGAACTACCTAAGTAAATGCTGTTTTACAATTTGCTTTTTGATTTAACAATATATCAATGGAGCATCCCCTTGTTTGGATATATAATACATTATTTAACTAGTCTGCTAGTGATAAGAGTTTTTAACTGGGCACTACTGCCCTCTAGAGTATATTTTGTGTCTAGAGTATATATAT
>NW_006926124.1:0-4103 GCF_000298275.1 Orycteropus afer afer | reverse complement strand
ACAATTTTATTACAAATTTTTGTTAGGTGCCATCAAGTCAGCTCTGACTCATAGTGACCCAATGTACAATGGAATGAAACACTTCCTGGTCTTGCATCATCCTCATAGTCCTTACTGTGCTTGACCCCATCATGGCAGCCACTGTGTCAATCCGTCTTGTTGAAGGTCTTCCCCTTTATCACTGACCCTCCACTCTCCTAAGAATGATATCCTTCTCCAGGGAAGGGTCCCTTCTAACAACATGACCAAAGTAGAGGAGATGAAGTTGGGCCATTCTTGCTTCTAAGGAGAATTCCAACTGCACTTCTTCCAAGACAAATTTGCTCATTCTTCTGGTGGTCCATGTTATTCTCAGCATTCTTTGCCAACACCACAATTCAATGGCACATCAATTTTTCTTCAGTCTTCCTTATTCAATGTCCAGCTTTCACATGCATATGAGGTGATTGAAAATACAATGGCTTGGGTTAGATGCATCTTAGTCTTCAAAGTGAGATCTTTGCTCTTTTAGACTTTAAAGAGGTCTTTTGCAGCAGATTTGCCCAATGCAATATATCTGATTTAATATTATAAAATACTTTCATATTATTTCTCCTTTATCATACAGTTAGCTGTATTCTATTGTAGGTATCTATAGCCTTCATTTCAGGACTGTAAAGGAGGTGTTACAAAATATTTACTATAAAAAGACTGAATCAGCTAGAGTCTAGAAGCACTATTTGTAAATGGACATAAGCGTATTTCCAATTTTCAATATTACAAAAATGCTCTGATGAACATCTTTGTAAATTCATCTCTTTGGAGTGGGTTTACTAGGTCAAAGGGTATGCATGTATAAACCTTGACTCCTTGTACCGATTTACTCATACACTAACAGAGCATGAGAGTGCCAGTTCTCTCATATACTCACCAACAAAACTGTAATTCTGATGTCCATAGAAGTCACTCTTCCCTTTAGAGCTTGGTGAAATTTTCTTGAAACTCAATCTTGTGTCCAGGGTAAATCTAGAAATTTACACAAGATTCTGAAAGTTATTGGAATTTACTTTATTTCTAGTCATTTCTGAGTTTAATTTATGGTGTCCACTGATTTCTCTTTCTCTTTTAACAAAATAGCTATATTGAGATATAATTCACATCATGTATAAATGACTCATTTAAAGTGTAAAAGTCAATAGTTTTATTTTTTTTTTCAGTATAGTCATGGAGTTATGCAACAATCGACACAATTAGGTTTAGACCATTTAATTGCCCCCCAGAAACCTGTACCCATTAGCACTCACCCACCATTTTCCCTAAATCCCCCAGCCATAGGTAACCACTAATCTACTTTCTGTCTCTATGTATTTACCTACTCTGGACATTTCATATAAATTGAAAAATACAATATGTAAGTTTTGGGTACTGAGTTCTTTGACTTAGTGTAATGTTTTCAAGTTTTATTCATATTATAACATGTATCAATACTTCATTTCTTTCCTTATGTTTTGAACATTTTATTTTCATTTGGGTTAAAGTTTACAAAGCAAATTAGTTTCCCATTCAGCAGTTTACACACATTTTGTTTCATGATATTAGTTGCACTCCTCTCAATGTAACAGCACTTTTCCCACTTCCTCCCTGGGTTCCCATTTCCTTTCACCCATCTTTACTCCCCCTTCCTGTATTCTGAACATTGTTTTTGGGAAAATGTTGCACCTTTTGGTCTTGTATGGTTGATTGTTCTGAGTGGCACATTCCTTACAGGTGTTATTGTTCACTTTTTAGGCTTTCTATTACTTAGGTGAAAGGTGATCTCTGGGAGTGAGTTCTGTTCCAGGTTTGAATCTAAGGGCCATTGTCACTGTGGTTCCACCAGTCTCTATCAAATTAGTAAATCTGGTCTTTTTTATAATTTTGAATTTTATTCTACATTTTTCTCCCACTCTGTCCAGGACCTTCTATTGTGACCCTGATCAGAGTGGTTGGTGGTGGTAGCCGGGCACCATCTAGTTTTTCTGGTCTCAGGGTTGTGGAAGCTGCGGTTAGTGTGGTCCATCAGTCAGACCACATACCCAAAAGCAGCTACTCAGCTACTCATAGTAAATTCCACCATGGAGTTGATTACCAGTCTCATCATGGGGAATACTACATTCAGCTGCCCAGCCACTCAACCAGTCCTAGCCAGGTTGACACACAAACAACCATGACAAGTATGTTTTGAGATCAGGAACTGTGAATCCTTCTGCCTTGTTCTTCTTTAGTAGTGATTTACTTATCTGAAGACTCTTTCCTTTTCATATAAGTTGGTGATTAGTTTTACCATCTCTTTAAAGAATGATGATGAAATATGGATTGGGATTGCATTATATCTATAGATCACTTTGGGAAGTATTGACATTTTTCACAACATTAAGTCTTCCTAACCATGAAGATGATGAAATATGGATTGGGATTGCATTATATCTATAGATCACTTTGGGAAGTATTGACATTTTTCACAACATTAAGTCTTCCTAACCATGAACATGATATATTCTTTCATTTATGTAGGTCTCTTTTGGTTTCTTGTAGTAGTGTTTTGTAGTTTTCTTTGTTTAGGTCTTTTGTGTCTCTGGTAAGATTCATTCCAAAGTACTTAATCTTTTGGGTGGTTATTGCAAATAATAGTGGTTTCCTGATTTCCTTTTCAGAATTTCCTTCATGAGTGTAAAGGAATCTGACTGATTTTATTGTGGTGAAATATGTAACATTTGCCATTTCCACCATATCTAAGTGTACAATTCAGTAATATTAATTGTATTTGCCATGTTATACAATTATCACCACTATCCATTTCCTATAGTTTTCTTTTTTAATCACCTCAAACAGGAACTCAGTACCTTTTAACCGTAACTCCCCTTTACACCTCACTCCTAGTGACCATTAATCTACTTTGGTCTCTCTGCATTTGTGTAGTCTAGATTGTTCATGTCAGTGAGATAATACAGTATTTGTCATTTTGTATTTAACTTATTTAACTCAGCATGTCTCCAAGGTTCAAACATGTACCAGAACTTCATTCATTTCATGGCTAAATGAACACATCACATTTTGTTTATCCATTCACCTACTGAGGGACACTTGGGTTAATTACACCTTTTAGCTACTGTGAACAATGCCACAATGAGCATTGATATACAATTATCTGATTCCCTACGTTCTTTGGGTATATACCTAGGAGTGCAATTGCTGGATCATATGGGAATTTTATCTTTAACTTTTTGAGGATTCACCAAAGTTTTCTCCATTGTGGCTGCACCATTTTAGAATCCCACCAACAATGGAGGAGGGTTCCAATTTCTTCACATACTCACCAATACTTGTTATTTTGATAATAACAAAATATTTTTAATAATTTATATATAATCTTATAATTTTATAGATTTATAATAATTTTAAAATATTTTTGATAACAAAATATTTTTCTTTAATAACAAAATGTGTTTTTGATGACAGCAATCCTAATCAATGTGAGCAGCACACCTTTCTTCTTTATATATACATACATATATATGTGGTCCAACCACAACTTGGACCCTGGTCAGAATGATCCCAGAGTTCACTGCATCTTCAAGACAGATGAGTAACTAGTTTTCCTTGGGAATATGTAAGGAAATGGCCCTGATTTTGTGGACTTGGCTCTGGGACTTTGGCAGACATTGACAATCCAAGTCAATAGTTTTCTTGTTCATTTCACTTCTAGGCTCCTGGTGACTTTTTGTCCTTCTGGAAGGTGATTCAGTGCTAAAGGCAGCAAGAATTTGCCATTTCTGGTATTGCTCTGGGCATCATTTGTGGACAAATCATCTGCTGGATCGGAGCCTTTTTCTCACCACTTTTCCCTGTAATACATGAGTGTGTTCAGATCCTCTCGGAGGCTCTGCTCATTGCTCTTCATTTCTTTTTCTCCCCTTGTTGTTGTTGTTGTTATGTGCTGTCGAGTTGGCCCTGACTCATAGTGATCCCTGCTTGGGTTGCCAAGGCAGTATCACTACTGAAGTAGATTGCCCCATCTTCCTTCCGAGGAGTGGCTGGTGGGTTTGAACTGCCAGCCTTCTGGTTAGCAGTCAAGTGCCTTAGGC
>NW_006926123.1:7728-9157 GCF_000298275.1 Orycteropus afer afer | reverse complement strand
AGATTATCTTCTGTGTCTGTGTTAATTGGTTTCCCTTTTCTTTGTTGAAGAGGGTCTGTGCAATCCTTCTGCCTAGTCCGCCATCTTGCCCCGCCTCAGTCACTTTGATTTTGTCTTATTTGGAGATAATTGTAGCCACCAAAGAAATTTGCATTTGAGATGGGCAAGGGTTAGTTACTATTTCAAAATCTCTCTATAGATTATAATGAAAGCAAGTCATAGACAAAGATTGTTATAAAAATTACCAATTCATTAAATGAACCTTCATTAGTAGCAGTGACAAAACAGTACATACAACTTTTTCTGTAAGCTTGAAGTCACAGTTATCTGTTCTCCTAAAGGCGTTGACCACAACACGCCTAGAAAGTATCACAAGAGGCTGGCACAATCACATTCAGAAGCAAGATATTAAAACAATTCTTTTACTGCAGTACAATTCACACAACATAAAATTAACCATTAACCATTTTAAAGTGTACCATCTGGTGGCATTTAGTGCATACACAATGCTGTGCAACCATTATATCTAACTTGTTCCAAGACATTTTCATCACCCCAAAAAGAGTTTCCATAACCATTAAGTACTTACTACCTACCCCTATTCCTCTAGTGGGTGTGAAGTTGTATCTCATTGTGATTTTGATTTGCATTTCCCTAACGACTAATGGAAGGAGCTCTGGTAGCACAGTGCCTAAAGCATCTGATTTAACGTTAACTACAAGGTTGGTGGTTCAAACCCACCAGCCACTCCTTGGAAGCAAGACTGGGCAATCTACTTCTGTAAGATTTACTGCCTCAGAAACCCAATGGGGGTTGCTATGACTTGGAATTGACTTGATGGCAGTGGGTTTGGTTTTTTGGTAATCACTAATGGTGGTGTAGTACCTAAGACATTTGACTACTAACTAGAAGGTTGGAGGTTCAAATCCACAAGCTGCTCCATGGAAGGAAGATTAGGGCAATCTACTTCTGTAAAGATTTATGGCCTTGGAAACACAACAGGGGTCTCTATGAATCGGAATAGACTAAATGACAGTGAATAAGTGAGTGAGTGAGTGAGTGAGTGACTAATGGCAAAGCCTGGGTGGAACAAGAGGTTTGTGGTGGGCTGCTAAACAAAATATTTGTGGTTAGAACCCTCTGATTGACTCCATGGAAGAAAGGCCTGGCTGACTATTTCTGTAAAGATTACAGACAAGAAAACCCTATGGGGCAGTTGTACTCTGTAACACCTAGGGTTGCCATGAATCCAAATCAACTGACATTAACTTTTTTTGTGTGTGTGACTAATGGATGATACAAATGCTCTGGTAGCATAGTGCCTAAAGCACTTGACTGCTATCCAGAAGGCTGGCGGTTCAAACCCACCAGCCACTCCTCGGAAGGAAGATGGGGCATTCTACTTCCGTAGTGATACTGCCTCAGAAAC
>NW_006926123.1:6218-7433 GCF_000298275.1 Orycteropus afer afer | reverse complement strand
TTTTATCTTTTTATTTTAAGAGCTTGTTTTACATTCAACATTGTATGTACACTTAGTTTCACTCCCCATTTACCATGTCCAACCCTAACCTAGTCTCCTCCCCTCCCTACCCTGTAACGCTCCCCTGTGCCCCTCATAATCATGCACTCCTGTTTGTCCTGCATTTCTTCAATTTGAATGTTGGTCCTCTGGTGTCCTGTGGGCTATTGCTCCAAGGGATGTATTACTATAGAGTATGTGAGTGCGTCATCCTGCGTTGAGTGGTCTACGTGTACATCTTGTTAACTATTGGGCTGAGAGCCCGCTCCTGGGGGTGCATTTTACTCCAAGCATAGAATGTATTCCAAGGCCATAGTATTGGGGGGTCTCATCAGATTTCATCTGACCAGTAATTCTGGTCATTATTGAGTTTTTGGATTTTGTTCCACGTTTTTCCTCCCACTCTCTCCAGGATCTCCAGATTTGGTCCTTTCTTAAGTGGTTGGCATTGGTAGCCAGGCACCATCTAATTATTCTGGTCTCAAGGGCCATAGTGTCCTAGGGCTGACGGCTTCCAAATGCCCATTTTTTTGCATTCTTCTTCACTTCTGATGCTAGAAGACCATTAGCTGCATCTTAGATGGCCTCTTGAAAGCTTTTAAGACCCCAGTCATTACTCACCAATGTAGGATGGAGGAACAAGTCTTTTACGTACTTTTTTGTGCCAGTTGAGTCTGGTGTCCCCCAGTACTATGGTCCTGAGATGGTAAATCCATTGGATCTCTCTCCCACAGTGTCTGGGTGTCTGTGAGGGATTACTCTATGTTTTTTTTTTTTTCTTTCTGTTGTTTCTATAAGGACTGCAGGTATTTTGTATCACTGGTGTCTGTGCAAGATTAGCCTCCGCTGAATCTATCCTTGGTCTAGAGTACACTCCTGTTCACTGACCCCCATCTGATCCTCTCAGATGTTTATGTGTTTATCTGTAGCCTGGTGTTTGGAATTAATAGTACTGCAGTATTGTGGACACACTGGTTGGTATTAACATCTGTCGTCCATCTCCTATGTGCATAATTTGGTAGCACAGTGCCTAAGGCACTTGACTGCTAACCAGAAGGCTGGTGGTTCAAACCCACTAGCCACTCTTTGGAAGGAGGGTTGGGCAATCTACTTTCGTAGTGATACTGCCTCAGAAACCCAAGGAGGGGTCACTCTGAGTCGGGTCTGACTGGACGG
>NW_006926123.1:4780-6118 GCF_000298275.1 Orycteropus afer afer | reverse complement strand
TTCCCTCCCCACCCTGGTAACCTACAAAGTGAGTTCCCTTTCCCAAGCAAACCCTTCTTTGTCTTTTTACAGTAATGGGCTAGTACAGTACCTGTCCTTCTAGGATTGACTTATTTCACTCAGCATAATGTCCTCCAGGTTCATCCACGTTGGGAGATGATTCACATATCCTTCTTTGTTCTTTATATAGCACAGTATTCCATTGTGTGAATGTACCATAATTTGGTTATCCATTCATCTGTTGATGGGCATTTAGGTGTTTCCATCTCTTTGCTATAGTGAATTGTGCTGCGATGAACACAGGTGTGCATATGTCTATTCGTGTGCTGGCTCTCACCTCTTTAGGATATATTCCTAGTAATGGAATTGCTGAGTCAAATGGTATTTCTATTTTCAGTTTTTTTAAGGAAATACCATACCATATATCACAATGGTTGTACCATTTTACAATCCCACCAGCAGTTCACGAGAGTTCCAATCTCTCCACAACCTCGCCAGCATTTGTTATTTTCTGTCCTGTTGAACTTTGCTTCAAATTATTCTTGTGGAACTATTTAACCCTTCAACTTTGTCAGTTTTTACAGATATTTTGAGGCTGTGATGTTAGGTGTGAATATGTTCATGATTGTTATAACTTGATGGATTGTGTCTTTTATCAATATATAATATCCTTCTTTGTCTCTTGTAACAATCTTTAAACTTAAAGTTCTATTTTGTCTGATATTAGCAGAGTCATCCCAACTCTACTTTGGATACTATTTGAATGGAACAAATTTTCCATCCTTTCACTTTTGACCACTTTGTGTCTTTGAAACTAATGTGAGTTCTTATAGACAGTATATAGTTAGATCATGTTTCTTTATCTGCCAATTTCTGCCTTTTGAATGGATAGATTATTCCATTTAAACTTAAAATAATTACTGATAAGTAAAGAATTTCTTCTGCTATTTTGTTATTTGCTTTCTATATGTCTTATACCATTTTGTTCCCCAATTCTTTCATTATTCAGTTCTTTTGTAATTGATTTTTTTTAGTGTACCATTTTTATTTCCTTCTCATTTGTTTTTCTCTGTGCTTTTATTTTTTTTTTTCTCAATGCTTGTCCTGTGGATTACTATTAACATCTAAACTTTGTACCAATCAAGTTTGAATTAATATGAATATACCCAAACCCATTGCTATTGAGTCGGTTTTGACTTATAGTGACCCCCATTGGATTTCCAAGATGTAAATCTTTACAGAGGTAGATTGCCCAGTCCTCCTTCTGCAGAGTGGCTGGTGGGTTTGAACCGCCAACCTTCTGGTTAGCATTTTAAGGCCTTAGGCACTGTGCCATCA
>NW_006926123.1:2854-4165 GCF_000298275.1 Orycteropus afer afer | reverse complement strand
AAGCGCCGCCCATTTGATCTCTTATCTTTGATTGTTCTAAGGAGTGTGTATTTCCCTTGTGTTTTTTTTCACCTCATAGACCTCTCTATTGTGTGGCTAAAAGTTGAGCCATGGGAGTGAGTTCAGTTCAAAGCCTGAAGGGTGACGAAGGGCCATAGTCCTGGGGGTTCCACCAGTCTCTATCAGACCAGTAAGCCTGGTCTTTTATTAATTTTTTTTACTTTGATATTTGTTTGACATTTTCCTCCCACTCTGTCTAGGATCTCCTATTGTGATTCCTTTCAGGGTAGTTGGCAGCAGTAGTCAAATATCACCTAGTTCTTCTGGCCTCAGGGTCATGGAGTCTGAGATTCACAAGGTCCACTAGTCCTTGGACTAATTGTCTTTGATTTTCTTCACTCTACTTTGCTCCAGATGAAGAGAGACCAATAGCTGCACCTTGGCCACTCATAAGCTTTTAAGACCCCAGTTGCCACTCAGCAAAGTAGGATGTAGAACAGTGTTTTTGTGGACTATGTTATGCCAATTGTCCTTGATGTGCCCTCTGACTATGTCCTGAGCCCACAAGCCCAGTGACCCACTCCCTCAAGGTGTTTGATTATGGCTAAGAAGTTTCATAACTTTGTCCCTGTTAGCTCTACTATATACATGGACATTTTTATAGAATGTGCAAATATATATGTAGAAATATGTCTACTTGTCCTACATATGGTCGTGGTATAGTTCTGTTCATCTACCCATACCTGATCATCTTGCCTGTTTACCTATGTATCCACTTGTAGATTGACATTTGTTATTACTGACAATGCAGGATTGTGTATGTAATAGTGTTTACCTTTGTTGTCTATAACTCTTGTGCACCTCTCTGGGTCTTCCTTTTCCTTAGTTATATTGTGCTGGTCACCCACTATTTGTATATTGCTTTTCTCTTCACCCAAATTAATATGTGTCTCTTACCTAGTTAGTAATTTTATCTCCCCTTCCATCTCATCCCTGGTAATCATCAAAGAATGCTTCTTTCTGTGTGTAAACTTTTCCTTGACTTTTTATTATGGTGGACTCATAAAATATTTGTCCTTCTGTGATTGACTTATTTCACTCAGGATAATGTCCTCCAAGTTCATCCATGTTGTGAAGTGTTTAAAAGATTCTTCATTATTCTTTTTTTAATGCATTTTATTGAAATAAAATTTATGTATGGTGAAATACACAAAATTAAGTGACATGGGTCAATGCATTTTTTTTTTTTTTGCAGTCTTCCACTTTGTTGGCAACCAACAAAGAAAGTTTCCCTCCATATATAAACCTTTC
>NW_006926123.1:0-1564 GCF_000298275.1 Orycteropus afer afer | reverse complement strand
TCCTTTTGATGGTATCCCACATGAACCTTAGGCTTTCTTCATTATGTTTTGATCTTTTTTCTGATTGATCCCTTTCCAAAGAAGTATTCAGGTATTTGCCTTCAATCTCACCAATTCTGTCTTCCATTGATTCAGTTTTGCTCCTTTGCCCATTCAGTGTCTTATCTATTTGTAAAAATGTAGTATTAATCTTCTGGATTTCTGTCTGCAGATTTTGTATCATCTCTAGTTTTACATTTACTTTGTCATTTTGTTCTTATATTGTCTTTTGAAATTGTTCTAGGGTTTTGCCTGTGTTTTCCTTGATCTGTCTCTCAATTCGTTGAAGATATCTAAATATAATTCTTTTGAATTCCTTATCAAGGAGTTCCAGTGCTACGTCTTCCTGAGGGATGTGTTTTGGGTCTGTATCCTGGTCCCTTGTTTCTCCGGCTTTATCTTGCTTCTTTGTATGGAATGTGATGCTTTGTTGTCTCTGAGGCATTGTGACATTTTTGTGTTTATATTTAGTTGGTGATTGTATGTTGGAGTGACTTGCCCATAATTTTAGTTTTCTTTGTTTTGTTTGTATGTTATCTATGCAAGCAGGGTGCTGTGCTGTGCTCCTCTATTCACTAGTTGAAAGCACTTATACACTCACCACCTGTCTCCTTTCCTGTTGTCAGTCTCTCATATGTCTCTACCAACCTTGGCAAAAGAGCCTATTCTTAGTCCCTGAAATCTGAATGAGAATGATGTCACTTTAAAATCCAAAATGGTTGCCACTTGTAAAGGTTCAAAATGGCTACTTCCATAGTCACTTTAAATATCCAAAATGGCCATCACTTGTAAACATTCAAAATGGCTATGCTGTCAGTCACTCTAAATTTCCAAAATGGCTGCCACATGTAAACAATCAAAATGGCTGCACGCTCTGGACAACAGGAAGTCAACAGCTTAGGTTGTCTTCCTCCTTGCTGTTTCCCTTCCTAGTCACAGGCCACTGGCACAGTCATCCCTACAGCCTTTGGTGACCTGCGCTGATCTTTAGGTCAGTGCTCAGGTCCCAAAACCACTTGGAAATATTCAGGCTTTTGGTCCCATCAGAGTAGCTGACAGTCTGCAGCTCTAACAGTCTCTGTACTCACAGTTTTTGTTCAGGTTTTTCCACTAGTTGGTGCCTAATTCACTTCTGTATAGTTTCTTTCAAAGCTCAGGGCTCCATGATTATCTTCTGTATCTCTGTTAATTGGTTTTTCTTTTCTTTGTTGAAGAGGTTTTGTGTCACTTGTTTGCCTATTCCTCCAATTTACCAGAAGTTCTCTCTTCATTATTCTTTAATGTTGCATAGTATTTGATTTGTGTATATGTACCATGTTTTTTTTTTTTTTCTCTATCCATTTATCCACTGATGGGCACTTGGGTTGTTTCCATCTCTTTGCAATAGTGGATATTGCTGCAATGAACATGGTTCTGCATATATCTATTCATATTCCAGCTCTCATTTCTTTTCTTTTTTTTTTTTAGTTGTGATTTGGGTGAAGATTTACAGAGCAAATTCACTTTCCATACAGCAGTTCACATA
>NW_006926122.1:7821-10425 GCF_000298275.1 Orycteropus afer afer | reverse complement strand
TTTTTTTTTAACATACTAGATGTGATTTTTATAGCACTATTATTATTCTGAAGGAGCTCTGGTGGTGTGATGGTTAAGGCTGCTAACCAAATGATCCGGAGTTATAACCCACAGCCAGCGTTTGGCAGAAGGAGGATGGGGTGGTCTGTTTACATAAAGATTTACAGCCTTGGAAACTCAATGGGGGTCACCATGAGTTAGAACTGACTCAATGGCAGTGAGTTTGGTTTGGTTTTATGATGATTCTATTGTGCATCTAATACTGTAAGAATCTACATAAACATTTTTCAGTACATCACAAGTGTGCTGAATTCCTATGTAGGACACAGTTCAGCTTTGACTTCTATGTGGTATTCTCCTCAAAAGGTTTTATTTAATATTCCCTAAAAGCTGTAATCAGGAAAAAAAAAAAAAAAAACATAGCTCTTAGAGTCCATGGTCCCTACTTTTCACATGGTGAATCTGAGGAGGAAAAGTAATAAAATGGCCTGTCTGGAACCCCTGGAATTCTATTCTAACTTCCCTATTTTTTTTCTAAAACTACCTTACCACCTGCTTCATATTAAAGGGTGGGAATCAGTGATGATGGCTAGACAGACTAGCTCTCAAGAACGTATCACACCCTTTGCAGGGTTCAAATATGGATTTATGGGAGAGAAAAACAAAAACTCTGAGATACATACAATCTTGGCTCTGCCCAGAGCATAATCAAGGCATATTTACTGAGTGCCTGCCACATGACGGGCAGGCTGTGCAGAGCAGATGAAGAAAGTGTCTGTCCTCCAAAAGCTTACATATCTGTTCCCTTGAACATCTCCTGTTGCTCAGTGCTGACAAGTGTAGCCATTCAACAGCTGGCCCTGGGTGGAGCAAAAAAAAAAAAAAAAAAAAACCAGCAACCACCTTGCTAGAAAGTCCACTCAGCTCACCAAAGTGAGGGTTTCAGGCAAAAGGAAAAATAACAAAAGCCCAGACATGACCTGGGGAAGACTCCGATGCTGGTGGTAAAATTGCAGAGACATGATCCCCACTGAGTACCCAACCCCTATTAAGGCTCCTCGCGCTCTGAGAGGCCAGAGGCTGCGAATCCTAGGATCCTGCAACCTGGGAAAGGCAAACCTTCTCGGGAAGCTGGGAAGTGAGGCTGCAAAAAGGTGGGCGCCAGAGGCGGGGGCGGAGAGGTTGGTGATCTGTTCAAATGGGAGAGAAAGCTGAGTGGAGACAGGGAGTTCAAGCGTTACAGAAGGCGCCGGGCAGGGCGAGAGCGTACGGTGACAGGGACTAAATGGAATGGTCAAGCTGCAGTGAAAGCGGAGTCTTGGGGCTCCCACGTAGGACACCAATTCGATGATTCTGCAGCCGGAAAACGGTCTACCAGTGAACTGGAGGCAGCGCAGGGAGAAGGGTCTGCCAGATTGCCTGGGGGAGGAGTTGGGACTGGGCATCTCTTCCTCGAGACACACACACACACACACACACGCACAGTCATGGCCCGACCCTAAGCTGTCCCCAAGCCGCCCCAGCGCGGCTCCTCGCACAGCACGGTACTGCGGCTGCCACTCACCCTCCGCGCGGGAGCGGATCTCGGACACGGTCCTCCGCATGGTGGGCACTGGAGCTGCGGTGGCCGCAGGTGGGTCCTCAGCCCGGACTCTGCACCTGTCGCGGCGCCGCGCGGACGGGAGACTTGGCTACGCTGAGCAGAGCGGTCAGCCAGGGCGCGGGCCCACCGCCCACCCAGGGCAACGCGGCCGCCGGACGTAGCCCCCGCACGCCTGCAAAAAGAGACTAACGCGACGGCTTCTGCAGAGCTGGACTAGCTCCCTCCGCAGCCGCGGAGGGGGCGGCTTGGCGAGAGGCGGAGTCTGGCGCCGGCGCAGGGGGAGGGGACTCTGGGGCGCGCGCTCACTCGCTCACGCGGCAGCGCCTCCAGGAAGGCGGGAGCAGGGCTGGGAGACCCAAGAGAGCCTCCTCTGCCCCGCCCTACCCCGCTTTGGGTCGTACCACTCCGAGGAGAGGGGTGTTACCTCCCCGGGCACCCTTGTTCTACTTGGAGACCTTAGCTTGCCCCTCCCTCCTCACTCTCACACTGGTTCCCCCAGGTCTTTACCAAAGGGGAGGAGGTGCTCGGGCGCGTGCTTCCCAGCGTATCCTTCCCACCACCCTCTAGCTTTTAATAGCAATGGAGCAGTAAGTCTTTCAGAAAGGAATGTTGGGTCGCAATGGGCGGGCAAAAAGCAGAGAACACTGGGAAGCCAAGGGTTAAGTCCCAGCAGAGTGTAGGGGGGACGGCTGGATAGCCACTTGAGTGGAGTTCTAGCCTCCTCGCTGCAAAGCCAGTGGCCGTGGGGGCCTGAGCTTCATTTGTTTCCTTGCCTCGCCTACGAGCAACAGGCAGAGGCCGGGTCTCTCGGGGCCCTGCTGCCCCAACCCGCGAGACGAGGGTGTGCCTGGGGCAGGACTGCGAGTGAGCCCGGATTGTGCCAGGCAAGCTGAAAAAGCCCTGAAATTTTAATAAAATGACTTAACTTTGTACCAGATGGTTCAAAAAAGACCTTTGTTGATTTGGGCTTTTGGTTTTGGTCAAGTCTGCAGAAATATGAG
>NW_006926122.1:4444-5011 GCF_000298275.1 Orycteropus afer afer | reverse complement strand
AAAAAAAAAAAAAAAAATCACTCCTGTTTGTTAGAAACTACACACATTTTTACCCATTCAGAAACCAAATCGAAGCTGAGTATTGTGAAAATCTGTATCTGCTTGATTTCAAAGCCCTCTCCAATCTCCTTATCTTCCATTGTCCTGAGAAGTACGACGTGCCAGCCCCTGGCAGACAACACTGGTTTCAGCAACATGACCTTGACACAGAATCCATAGTACAATTCAGATGTCAGCAAGATCATTTAAAAACTTTCAGGTCCTATGACTACATTGCTGATAGACTTAGTAAAGAGAATTATTCGAGGACATCTTCTCCAAAAGCCAGGTATTATCATCTACCGAGCTCTGGTGACGTATTTCCTAAAACATTTTGACTGCTAACCAGAAGGCTGGTAGTTCAAACCCACCAGCCACTCCTTGGAAGGAAGGTTAGGCAATCTACTTCCGTAGTGATTGTTGTTATTGTTGTTATGTACCGTCGAGTCAGACCTACTCATAGCGACCCCTCCTTGGGTTTCCGAGGCAGTATAACTACGGAAGTAGATTGCCCCATCTTCCTTCCGA
>NW_006926122.1:0-4214 GCF_000298275.1 Orycteropus afer afer | reverse complement strand
GGCTGGCGGTTCAAACCCACCAGCCACTCCTCGGAAGGAAGGTTGGGCAATCCTACTTCCGTAGTGATACTGCCTCGGAAGCCCAAGGAGGGGTCGCTATGAGTCGGGGCCGACTCGACGGCACATAACAACAACAACAACATTGAATGCACAACCTGAGTGAGGTACTGAGCCAGAGTGCTAGATTACAAAAACAGCACACACCTGAAAGGTGACCAAACTGTACAACAAGACAGCGTATTAAAAACCTGTTGCTATTAAGTCCACTCATAGTGAACCTGTAGGACAGAGTAGAACTGTCACATAGGGTTTCCAAGGCTGTAAATCCTTATGGAAACAGACTGCATATCTTTCTCCTACAGAGAAACAGTGGTTTCAGACCTCCAACTTTTCAGCTAGCAGCTAAGCGCTCGATCACCATACCACCAGTGATCCTTACATTGTTGTTGTTGTTGTTGTTAAGTGCCGTCGAATCAGACCCGACTCATAGCGACCCCTCCTTGGGTTTCCGAGGCAGTATCGCTATGGAAGTAGATTGCCCCATCTTGCTTCTGAGGAGTGGCTGGTGGGTTTGAAGCACCAGCTTTCTGGTTAGCAGTCAAGTGCCTTTAGGCACTACGCTACCAGAGCTCCTGTGATCCTTAGATATCAAACCAAAAACACAAACTCACTGCCATTGAGTCAATTCAGACTTATTGTGACCTCCTTTTGGGTTTCCAAGGCAGTAAACCTTTATGGAAGTAGATCACCCAGTCTTCTTCCACAGAGTGGTTGGTGGTTCAAACTCCTGGTTAGCAGTCAAGTGCCTTAGGCACTATGCCACCACAGCTCCTTAGATACTATATGCCAAATAGACAAGCAGCATCAACTGCAGACATAAAAGGGGGAGATTCTGAGAGCTGGGGGTGATTAACAAAACTGAGCCAGATCTTGAAGTAGGAGTTAAGTCTGCAGAAATGAAGAGGAGCAATTGTTCTGGGCAGGAGTATTTGGCACTCAATGTTTAATGAGTGATGAAAGTAAATGGAATGATAGCAGAATATATACTATTAGAGGAAGCAAAGAGACCAGTTTGACTACAACAAAGCTTCTCATTGGGAATTCATGAATGGAGACTCAAGGCACTGAATTTTGGGGAGTCTTAAGTGTCACGCTGAGAATATTTCTTTTAATTGTACAAATGAGCCTTCCAAAAGAAAGGTGTTTGGAGTTCCAGAAAACCCACTTCTAAACATCTTTATGGGAGCTCTGGTGGCATAATGCCTAAGGCATTTGACTGCTAACCGGAAGGCTGGCAGTTCAAACCCACCAGACACTCATCAGAAGGAATGTTGGGCAATCTACTTCTGTAGTGATACCGCTTCAGAAACCCAAGGAGGGGTTGCTAGGAGTCAGGTCTGACTGGGCGGCAGTTGAGTTAGGTTTTTTCTTCTTTTTTTTTGGTCTTAAGCGTCTTTATAACATTTTCAGGGCTTTGAACCAGTTCATTCTAGATCAACCTCCAGCTAAGAATTTGCAAACAATTCATAATTTTCTAGGGATCATGTTAAAATATGGATTCTGATTCAGTATGCAGTATATCTGGAGTGGAAATGCAAATTCTCAGCAGTGAGTCAAACCAGAATGAACAAGTTCAAAGCTCTGGACATTTTCCCCTACTTTTTGCCACAAAATTTCCCTCAACTCTACCAATAAAATTATGCTCAGAGATAATGAGATTACATGGGCAAGTGCATCACCTTCTCCACACCTGTGCTGTATGGGAATTAATGGAAAACTGCTCCTGTGCCTTTCCCTGGAGTTAGGATGGTTTGTGTTATTGAGCAGTTGGGGAAAGTGAAAGTGTGTGTAAACACATCCAGTCTGTTCAGCTTTCATGGTGAAATGTTCACATCAACAGAATTTGATTAGCCATAAGGTTCTAGGTCTGAGGTTCAAACAGATTAGAGGTTACAGTCAGGTGCTCTGAGCCAGGACAACAGTAGTTCAATTGACAAAGGAAGAAATGCAAGAGGACCAATAGGATATCACTACTACAGCTAAGCAGGTTAGAAATCAAGTTTCTGTACCAAAACAATAAAATGAAGATAAGAATAGTCTTTTCAACAAATAGTGCTGAGGCAACTGGATATCCATTTGTAAAAGAATGAAGTTTGACCCCTAAAAGCTAAAACTATAACTTTCTTCGATTAAAAAAAAAAAGGAGTAAATCTTTCTGACCTTAGATTATTATTGTTATTTATACAGCAAAAGCATAAAGAAAAAAGAGATTCTCAGTTTGATATGCTCCCTGTTCATGATGTTTTTTTTGTTCAATAAGTCTTGTTAACTTTAATTGACTTGCTAATCAAATTTTCTCTTCCACCACTCAAACAAAAAAACAAAACTCATTGCCTTGGAGTAGATTCAACTCATAACAAGCCCTGTGGAGAGGCTGGTGGATTTGAACTGCCAACCTTCTGGTTCTCAACAAAATAGCCTAAACACTACACTGCCAGAGCCCCTTCTTTCACCACTATACAAGGATAAAATATTGTTAGGTGACATCTGGTAGCTTCCAACTCATAGTCACCCTGTGTATAACAGAACAAAACACTGCCAGACCTTCAGCCATCTCATAATCAATTACTATGTTTGAACCCATTGTTGCAGCCACAGTGTCAGTCTATCTTCTTGAATTATGTCTTTCTCCAGGCACTGGTCCCTCCTGATTACTAGTCCTTAACTGATAACATATGTGAGATCCTCACTTCTAGGAGCATTCTTGCTGTACCTCTTTCAAGACAGATCCGTTTGCTTTTCTAGCAGTCAGTGATATATTCAATATTATTCACCCACACCATAATTCAAAGGCATCAATTCTCTTTCAGGTTTCTTTATTAATTGTCCAGCTTTCTCATGCATCTGAGGCAACTGAAAAATACCATGGCTTGGGTCAAGCTCAAGTTAGTCCTCAAATTGACATCTTGCAGCAGATTTGCCCAGTGCAACACATCGTTTGATTTCTTGACCGTTGCTACCAGAGACATTGATTTGTGGATCCAAGTAAAATGAAATCTTTGACAACTTCAATATTTCCTCCATTTATCATGATGTTGTTTATTGGTTCAGTTGTGGGGAGTTTGGTTTTCATTATGTTGAGGTATAATCCATACTGAAGGCTGTAGTCTTTGATCTTCATTAGTAAGTACTTCAAGTCCTTTTCATTTTTAGGAAGCAAAGTGTGTCATCTGCATATCACAGGTTGTTAAGGAGTCTTTTTCCAATACTGATGCCACATTCTTCTTCATGGAGTCCAGTTTATAGTATTAATAAAATGGAGACATTAAACAGTGCTGCTCACACTAAATTATTTTATATCTGTGAGTAAGTTAATCTGAAATTTTAGATAAAAACATCTTTTAATTTAAAATTTAGGTTAAGGTATATTTGATGTATCAAGGAAGGTTGGGCAATCTACTTCCATAGTGATAGTGCCTAGGAAACCCAAGGAGGGGTCACAATGAGTCGGATCCGACTAGACGGCAGGGGGTTTGGTTTGGTTGGTTGGTATATTTAGTCTGTGGATAAACCAAAAACCAAAATCACTGCCATCAAGTCAATTCTGACTCATAGTGACCCTCTTTGGGTTTCCAAGGTGGTAAATATTTATGGTGGTAGATTGTCCAGTCTTCCTTCCACAGAGCAGCTAGTGGGTTTGAACCACCAACCTTCTGGATAGCAGTCAAATGCCTTAGGCACTGTACCACCAGAGCTCCTAGTCTGTGGATAGTGTATGCTAAAATATTATTATATTGTTAGACTTGTAAATATTTTCCTTCAGTCTAACCTATCTTGAACCTACCAGCCACTCCTCGGAAGGAAGACTGGGCAATCTGCTTCCACAGAGATACTGCCTCAGAAACCCAAGGAGGGGTCGCTATGAGTTGGGATCAACTCCACGGCAGGGAGTATTTAACCTATCTTGATCCCTCTTTTTGTTACCCCACTTCCCCTCCTTCTTCTGACATACACGCCCTTAAACTATAACACCAAGATCCTTGGGCTTTACTTCTAAAATATATCTCAATTCTTTGTATTCTCTTCATTTGTACCTCTGCTACCCTTATACAAACCAAATTATCATCACCCTTCACTTGACTACCTTTGTCTCCTAGAACATTGGGCAATCTACTTCTGTGGAGATACCACCTCAGAAACCCAAGAAGGGTCAC
>NW_006926121.1:8230-9329 GCF_000298275.1 Orycteropus afer afer | reverse complement strand
AGGCACCATCTAGTTCTTCTGGTCTCATAGTTGTACAGACTGCAGATCAGATGGTGTCCCAGTCACTAGGACTAATTGTTTCCATGAATTTTCATTTTCTTAATTCTTCTTTGGTCTGGACGAGGAGAGACCCATCGTTGCATCTAGATGGAAGCTTGCTAGCTTTTAAGATCCCAGTCGCTAATCACCAAAGTAGAAGGTGGCACAATGTTTTGTATAGTATGTTATACCAATTGAGCTTGATGTCTCCTGTGACTATGGTCCCAAGCCTACAGGTTCAATGACTCAGTCCCTCTGGGTAGCTGGCTGTGACCAAACAATGACCACAACTTTGCCCCTTGTCAGCTCTACTATATACCTAGGAATTCTGATCATTCACATAAACTTATAAGACCCTATATGTGTTCTTGGATACACTCCCCATTTCATAGACATACCTAATCATTTAACCTGTCCACCCATCTATCCATCCATATACCCATGTTTGCCTTCACTGACAACGCAGTACTGGATGTACAAAAGTGTTCATCTTTGTTGTCTGTACCTCCCATATGCCTCTCTATGTCTTTCTCATGCTCAATGGTGCCATATTGGTCACTCACATTTGGTACATTACCTTCCTCTTCACCCAAATCTATACTTATTTTTATCTATCTAACAACCTTCCCTCCCCTCCCCTCACACCCCTGGTAACCAACAAAGAAAATTTCCTTCTATAGATAAGCCTTTCCTGAACTTTTACAAAAATGGACTAATACAATATTTGTCCTTTTGTGATTGACTTATTTCACTCAGCATAATGTCCTTCAAGTTAATTCATGTTTTGCGGTGTTTTGCAGATTCTGCATTATTCTTTAGCATTGCATAGTATTCCATTGTGTGTATGTACCATAGTTTGATTATCCATTCCTCAGTTGATGGACATCTAGTTTGTTTCCATTTTTGGCTATTTTAAATAGTGCTGTGATGAACATTGGTGTGCATATATCTATTCCTGTCATGGCTCTCACTTCTTTAGGTTATATACCTAGTAATGGAATGGCTGGGTCAAATGGTATTTCTAATTCCAACTTTTGAAGGAATTGCCATACTGCTTTCC
>NW_006926121.1:7586-8094 GCF_000298275.1 Orycteropus afer afer | reverse complement strand
GTGTTCTATAAATTCTAGAGATAAGTCCCTTGTCAGATATGTTATTACCAAATATTTTTTCCCAATCTATAGGTTCTCTTTTGACTCTTTTGGAGGAGTTTTTGGAAGCACATAAAAATTTAATTTTTAGAAGATCCCAATCATCTGGCTTCTCTTCTGCTGTTTGTGCATTTTGAGTTATGCTTTATAGTCTATTTATGCCATATATTAGGGCCCTTACATTTGCCCCTAGATTTCCTTGAGGAACTGTATAGTTTTAGGTTTCACATTTAAGTCTTTGATCCATCTGGAGTTTGTTTTTGTGTATGGTGTGAAGCACAGATCTTGTTTCATTTTTCTGCAAATGGATCTCCAGTTTTACCAGCACCATTTATTAAACAACCATTCTCTTCCTCATTTAATGGATTTTGGGTCTTTGTCAAAGATCAGCTGACTATAGGTCGATGGATCTATTTCTGGGTTCTCAATTCTATTCCCTTGGTCTATGTATCTGTCATTAAACCAATAC
>NW_006926121.1:3991-6246 GCF_000298275.1 Orycteropus afer afer | reverse complement strand
TTTTCTACCCATAAGTCATTGTAAACTCAGTGGTGGAATGAGCAACTGAGGAGCTCCTGATTGTAAATGTTATCCAAGTGGAGTATTTCTGTTGGGCGTGGCACAATGCACAGTTCTGGGAGGTTCTGACTCTCTCTCAGGTGCTTAGAGTTCTGATGCTATGATTGCCTAGTTTGACCACCCTGCCGGGCTCAAAAGGAGGCCTCCTAGAGGCAGAACTCTTTCTGACTGCTGGTTGAGGAAGATGTTCTGCCAGAAGAGACACGTGCCCTGAAAGAGACACATGCTGCTGAGAAAGAGATGCAAGAGACACGCATTGCTGAGTGAGACACCAAGGGACCAGCACTGTTGGGAAAGAGACTGTGAGAGACTGTTGGCTGAGGGATGGTGGGCTGGGAGAGAGGCTGAGCATTTTTCCTGAACTTGAATTGTAGCCTGTGGTGCTTCCCTAATAAACCTCATAATCTGTGAGCTCTGTGTGGTCACTGCAGCGAATTATCGAACCCAGGAGAGAGGTGGTGGGTGATTTGAGAGGAACAGTTGGTGAAAAGGCTGGAGGGAGGCAGCATGTCTGGCCTTGTAGTAATAGGCCTTGGGTTACTGCTGGTAATCCTGCCTTCCCCTTGTAGGGTTAGAGGAGGTTGGAACATGTGGCCTCCTTGTCATTTTTGCAATGGGAAACATGATAATCAGTTTTGGACCCTCTGGGATGAACCAGAAGGAGCATGATCACCATAAAGATTATTGTAGCAATTAAGATAGTGGACCAGAATACAATAGAAAGTAAAGATGGAATTGTCTTCCGCCCAAGACTCTTGACAGCTGGAGCTTTGTCAAGCAGCAGTCGTACAGGTCTGGGCATCACCAAATGTTGATGGGATCTGTATTGTGATTACACTGAATGTATAGATTGCTTTGGGTAGAACTGATATTTTCACAATGTTCAATCTTCCTATCCACGATCATGGGATGTTCTTCCATTTATGTAGATCTCTTATGGTTTCTTGAAGTAGTTTTTTATAGTTTTATTTGTAGAGGTCTTTTGTGTCCCTGGTATTCTTTTTATTTTTATTATTATTATTATTTTTAATTGTGATTTGGGTGAAAATTTACAGAACAAATTCACTTTCCATACAACAGTTCACACACACGTTGTCTCATGACATTGGTTACAATTTACAACAATGCAACAGCTCCCCTCCCACTTCCTTCCGATAGTTACCTCTTTCCTGTGTCCATCCTTCCATGCACCCCTGCCCCCCCTCCGGCTGTCTCCCAGTGCATAAACACCCTTTCTTTCTCCCATGATTGTTCTCGCCAAAGAGTGTATCTACCTCAGGTAAATGTTCAACTCATATGTCTGTCTTTTGTTTGGCTGGAAGCCATAAGAGAGGGTTCAAATCCAGATGTGAAGGACAGCTAGGGGCCATAGTCTCAGTGGTTCCATCAGGCTCTGTCGGACCAGCAAACTTGGTCTCCCCCTTTTTTTTTCCAAATTATTTTGAGTTTTGTTCCACATTGTTCTCCCTCTCTATCCAGGATCTCCTACATAGATCCCCCTCCGAGTGGTTGACAGTGGTAGCTGGGCACCATCTAGTTCTTCTGTTCTCATAGTTGTATAGGCTGCAGAGTGCATATTGTATCAGTTGCTAGGACTAATTGTTTCCACGAATCTTTGGCTTTCTTCATTCTTCTTTTCTCTGGAGAGGAGAGACCCATCATTGCATCTAGATGGCTGCTTTCAAGCTTTTAAGATCCCAGTCATTACGCACCAAAGTTCTAATTGGAATAATGTTTTCTGTAGTATGTTATGTCAATTTCGCTTGATGTCCTCTGTGACTATGGTCACAAACCTACAGTTTCAACTACTCGCTCCCTCTGGGAAGCTGGTTGTGAGCAAGAAGTGACTACAAACTTGTCCCTTGTTAGCTCTACTACACACCTGGGAATTCTTACAGATCATACAAATACACTTATAGGACCATTGTTTGCCTACCCTATACATGGTCTTCAGTACACTGCTTGCTTCATAGACATGCCTAATAGTTCAGTCTGTCCACCCATCTATACATCTGCATACTTATGTTTGCCTTCACTCACAATGCAGCAATGTATGTGCAAAAGGGTTCATCTTTGTTATCTGTACCTCCCGCGTACCTCTCTATGTCTTCCTCTTCCTCAATGCCACCATGTTGATCACTCACATTTTGTACATTGCCCTTCTCTTCACCCAAATCAATACTTATCTCTACCTA
>NW_006926121.1:0-3706 GCF_000298275.1 Orycteropus afer afer | reverse complement strand
CACCTAGGTTGTTTCCATCTTTTGGCTATTGTAAATAGTGCTGCAATGAACATGGGTGTGCATATGTCTGTTCTTGTCATGGCTCTCACTTCTTTAGTATATATACCTAGTAATGGAATGGCTAGTAATTAGAAATGGTATTTCTAATTAGAAATGGTATTTTTAATTAGAAATGGTATTTCTATTTAGAAATGGTATTTCTAATTCCAACTTTTTAAGGAATCTCCATACCACTTTCCACAGTGGTTGTACCATTTTACAGTCCCACCAGCAGTGTATGAGAGTCCTATCTCTCCACATCCTCACCAGCATTTGTTATTTTATGTCTTGTTGAACTTTGCTACTAGTGCTGGAGCAAGATGGTATCCCATTGCTGTTTTGATTTGCATCTCTCTAATGGCTGCTGATCGTGAGCATTTCTTAATATGAGCAGAACCAATTCTTTACAAAATATATTCTCTATCGAATGTAGCTAGCCAGATTCTAACAGGTATTCATCTGTTTGAACACATCACTCTTTATTTGAAACTCTCCTCACTGATTTCCCATAAAAATGTGTATTGATTTTAAACTTTTGTTACTCACTTATTAGGCCCTTAATGGCCATATACCAATATGTGTGCTAGATCTATTGTCTCTAAATGTCCCTTGTTGCCCATTGAGGTCACAATGGCCAGGCTATTTAGTTCTTCCAAAGCATAAACTCAAAACCCTTGAAACTGAGGCTTTTCAGAAAATATGTTCCCTGATTGTAGAATGTAGTTGCAATTTTGATTAATTTTATTTTATCTACATTTAAAAATAAACAGTCACATTTTGTTATATCTCAAAATATTTAAAGTTATTATTGTTTAGCTGCCATATATCTATTTCTTAGTCAATACATGTTTATCTTTAATGAAATGCACTGATATGATTTATCCAATTTATTGAGATTAAAGCTGATCATTTTCTAAGTACATCAAGAAACATTAAATTTCTTCCTACTATGATTTCCTAACTGAAGGAATATACTGGTTGTACTGGAAATTGGGTCCTACTGTATCAGATAGGAAAACAAGTTTCAAAAACAACATAAACTTTTTCTTTTAATCCCAGATATTCACTTCAGGTTTTCAAAGCAAGCATGTTGTTGGGCCAATTAAGTTTTAAAACTAAGAAATTAGAGACATTAAAAGAAATTTAAAATTGTATGAAAAACCTGCTTCACTGCATTTCTATATATAAAATAAAATGACTACAAATACTCCTTACAGATAAATTCCAAGTTATCTATGCAGATAATCCTTCCAGGAGGTAAAATTAATTCTCCTCTTAATGAGAGTGATCTGGAAGAATGACTCACTTCCAAAGAATAAAGCATGGAAAGGAAAAGTAACTTTACAGTGGAGAATCTGACAGACAATACCTTAATCAAGTGATCAAGGTTAATATCACCAGTGATAAGTTGTGTTAATATGAAATCTCTGATATGATATGATGAGAAGGGCACCTCAACTTTGTGCTGTTTCTTTCAAAAACCTATAGTCTCAATCTAATTAATAAAACACTTCTGACAAATCACAATCGTCAAAACTGAGGGATGCTCTATGCTACACATGACCATTAAAGTTCAAAAGTGTTACACTTCTGAGAACTAAAGAGAGTGAGTGATAGTCACAGACAGATGAGACTAAGGAGACATTATGACTAAATGTAATGTAATCCTAGATTGGATCCTAGACAGAAAATGACATTAGTAGAAAAATTAGTGAAATTCATAGTTAACAGCAATCTACCAATGTTAATTTCTTAACAAAGGTGCTATGATATGTAAGCTATTAATACATCCACCCATCAGTTATCAACATGGTTAGGTTCCAAATCCAAGGCATTATGTGACATTTGGGTTATGTGAGAGTTTGGGGCCACACCCCCATCTTAAGTGCTGATGTCACCTTACCTTTGGTCACTTTCTACCCATCAGACACCCCCAGTACATATCAGGCCCCCCTTCTCCTTCACACCTTCTGCATCACTGTGGAACTGTAGGGGTTGGGGTGGCAGCGGTCAGTTGTTACCCACCACCCCCCACCTCCTGGCACCTTCCCTGAGGGGACACCCCCATTAGTCTTCCATCCAACACTTCCTGCTGTCCACTCTGTGTGGGGTCGTCACTTTTCCTCAGCTTGCTGCCTCCCACTGCCCTCTTTCGCCTTCCACTCATCCTTCATTCACTTTATCCCTGCAGCCCCAGATGGCTATCTTGTCTCTCACCTTTTTCCCTCTTCCCTTCCCTGGACCTCCCCCAACAGACCTCCCGAGTACCTTTGAGCACTTGTCCAGCCTCCTCTTGCTTGCTCACAACCTAACATCTCAAGCCACTGTCCCTTGTCCTCCATGGCTGGACCAAGACCTTGTGGATGAATGGTAGAAGTCATCCCATAACTTGTCACCCACATCCCTATTTCTGGTGGCCAGTAGAGGGTGCCCAGGACAAGCTGCAGCCCCATGTAGGGCCAAGACCACCTGAGGCACCACCTGAGAATTTTTTCAAAGTTGTCATAAATAAGAAATGTTGGACAATGTGATAGTCAAAAAACGAGGAGTAAATGTATTAAGAGAATGTGAGTGATAGATATATAAAGATTAGCATATTGCCTAAGGCACTTGATTGCTAAATAGAAGGCTGGTGGTTCAAACTCACCTGCCACTCCTCGGAAGGAAGATGGGGCAATCTACTTCCGTAGTGATACTGCCTCAGAAACCCAAGGAGGGGTCTCTATAAGTTGGGTCCGACTCGACGGCACATAACAACAACAACATAGTATATTTGCAGACATTTTATATATCTATAATTATCTCAAAATAAAACATTATTTTAAAATAGTAAAAGGAATATTAAAAGTGATTATCTGAAAAAACAATGAAGGGTCCAGTTTTGTGGAATTCAAGATATTTTATTAAATGTTTTGCCTTATTTTTCACCTTAGTTTGTTTTATAATATGCAATCAAAATGTTAAATTACATCATAAAGGTTCTAGAAGCTAGACTATATCTGAGATTCTACAAAATTAATTTATTCAACAAATATTTCATAAACTCTTAACATTATGAAAAAGTTGATAAATATAGTTATACTTACCAAACACTTAACATAATTCGCCTATCAACTTTTTTTTAATTTGCAATTTTCCCAAATATTTCAAGCTTGAATTTGAAGAAATGAAAAAGGAAACATAATAATTATTTATTAGCCAGCTAAACCTTTTGGATAAATAAATAAATATATTTCATTACACTCTTATGTGTGACAAATAATTTTTACCACAGAATTTAAAATTCTGAAAGTTAAATTTGAAATTTGTTTTCATTTTCTATAATCCTTTATATTGTTAGGCTTTCTACTTGCTTTTATGATAACTTGTATTCTTGCATACTAAGTATAGAAGCTAGGTAAACATAACATGATATGACATGCTGAATAGAGGACACAAGCCTGGCCTGGGATTATTAAAGGTCTTCTCCATATTGCCTATCTGTCTCTGGAAAGTTTAGTTGATCAGTCTGAACTTTGCCTCACTGTCCAAAAAGTAAAGAAGTAGATGATCTTTAAGAGAGTGTTCAGAACTCTACATTTTAATATTTTATGACATTACACTGAGGAGAGAAATGCTTTGCAAAGAATAACTTCAAAAATAGTGTAGAGGCGGGGCAAGATGGCGG
>NW_006926120.1:7333-9546 GCF_000298275.1 Orycteropus afer afer | reverse complement strand
TTGTGCAGTAATGTATCAGACAGTGTTTCTCTGCTATTCATAAGGTTTTCCCTGGCCAATTCTTTGAGAAGTGGATGGCCGCCTCTTTCTTCCTAGTCTGTCTCAGCCTGCAAGCCTGGCTGATACCTGTGCACCATGTGTACCCCAGAGAAGCAAAAATACTGTAAAAAACATGTTTGAAGAAAACTGTTGTTGTTGTGTGACGTCAATTCAATTCCAACTCACAGCAACCCCAAGTGACAGAGTAGAAACGCCCCATAGGGTTTTCTGGGTTGTGATCTTTACCGGAGCAGACTACCAAATTTTTCCTCCTGTGGAGCCATTGGATGCATTCGAACTACCCAACCTTGTCATTAGCAGTCAAAGGCTTAACTACTGCACCACTTCAATTAGCAAAAGCATGCTAAAAACAAGTATCCTCCAATCTACCAATCACTTAAATTTAAGAACTTGATGAGCATTTAAAATGGACAAAGTGTTTAATGGCTAAATTAAAAGTCATCTATGAACCATCAAAAGAACTCTGGTGGTGCAGTGGTCAAAGCATTCAGCTGCTAACCAAAGAGGCTGGTATTTCAAACCCACCAGCCTCTCTGAAGGAGAAAGGTAATTTGGTTTTGACTTTGCTTCCCTAAAGATTGTCAGCCTTGGCAACCCTATGGGGTAGTTCTACTCTGTCCTCTAGGGGCCCTGTGAGTTGGAATTGACTCATCAGCAGTGGGTTTGGTTGAGGCTTCGCTTCCATAAAGACTGACAGCCTTAGAAACTCTGTGCGGCAGTTTTACCCTGTCCTGTAGGGATGCTGTGAGTCAGAACTGACCCCATGGCAATGGGTTTTCATGGATTATCAACAGATCCTAGTCAATAAAAAAATGACCAGCTTTGTCATGTGAAATAAACAACATTTTTCTGTGCATTCACAAAATGTCAGCACAGACTAGTGGTCATTTATCTTCACACTAAAATAAAAATCAAAAACCAACCTGTAAACACTAATACCGAAGTTAGTGCCTGTCAGAGCACAAATGAAAGTCCAGTGCTTAAGGGCATAAAAGTCATATGTAAGAAAAAGTAATAAAATTACCTCAGAAAGAGATCAAAGTGCTTCAGCAAAGCCTTTAGATTCTTCTCAGAAAAAGACATCTTTCCAAGGATCTCTGGAAGTTTTACTGCATTTAAAAGAAAAACAATTGTGTTGTTTCACAGATTCTAACAATGAACAGTACACACTCAGGAATCAAAGGCCTATTTCCTTTTGAATGCACTGGGACTCAAAGTAACATCCACTTAGCCCCTGCGCCACCAGGCCTCCTTACAGCAGCAGCACAGATTGTATAAAACCCTCCTTGTATGACAGGATTCCCTCAGTGCCTGGTGTCAAAGAGGTCACCTTTCCATGATCAGTGTTCAACCTGAAAACGGCCACATTAGTAGACACTTACAACCACATTCAAAATGTACAGATGCTAACAAGGCTATTTAAAGCAAAATGAAACACAACACAATGGCCAGAAGCGGGAGCCAAGACCTCTTACCAAACAACCGCAGCAAATGTTGTGACCCATAAATGTAAGAGGGTGGAGGCGGCTGATCACCTGGGGGGAAATTGTCAGGGACGAGTTTCCAGGAGAGGACCTGGGAAAAGCACAAATTGAATGTTTCATTATTATACTCTTAACACAGCAGACTCCAGACTCACAGAAAAACAGGTGCTTTGACCAACTCAAGGAGCCCTGATGGTGCAGCAGTTAAGCGCTCGGCTGTAAACCAAAAGGTCAGTGGTTCGAACCTACCAGCCATACCGTGGGAGAAAGACGAGACAGTCTACTTCCGTAAAGACTGACAGCCTTGGAAACCACACAAGGCAATTCGACTCTGTCCTGTGGGATTACTGTGAGTCAGAATCGACTTGACGCCAGTGGGCTTGGTCTCGGTTGACCGTCTCAGGCTGGCAGACAGACGTGAAAGTCATGTTCCCACCCCCCAGCTTCCATCCCTGGCACCTGGAGGGGGCTTCACAGTTGGACCAGGAGCAAAGTGGCAACAGACAAGATGGGAGCTATGAAACAAGAGCTGACTTTCTGCACACAGTGTGTACAGGCGTAGGGCTGTTGTTGTTGTTGTTATTTGCCGTTGAGTCAGACCCGACTCATAGCGACCCCTCCTTGGGTTTCCGAGGCAGTATCACTACGGAAGTAGATTGCCCGGTCTTC
>NW_006926120.1:5127-7233 GCF_000298275.1 Orycteropus afer afer | reverse complement strand
GAAGTAGATTGCCCGGTCTTCCTTCTGGGGAGTGGCTGGTGAGTTTGAACCACCAGCCTTCTGGTTAGTAGTCAAGTGCCTTAGGCACTACGCTACCAGCTGCAGGCATAGGGCAGCATGACCCATTAAGCCAAAGAGGCCCAAGCTCTCAGTTACATACAACTGATACTTGCAGTGTGTAGAATTGCTACATAAATATAGCATAGAAAAAATACTATGAATTGTACACAAAAATGTTATGTGCTCAGTAGTTTATATATTTCCAAATATATTAGAGTTTTCCACTATCATTTTTTCCAAAACTTTTTTTTTTTTGCCTTTTAAATCAATTACAGGAGGATTCACCTTGCTCTGCAACACGGAGACACTGATAAGTAGCAAAATATTCTGACAATACATGTATGTACAGGAGGAAGCAAGGCCACTCTACCAGACAATCAAAACCAAACCCACTGGCATCAAGTCGATTCTGACTCATAGCAACTGCCATTGGGTTTCCAAGGCTGTAAATCTTTATGGAAGTAGATCACCCCATCTTCCTTCCACAGAGCAGCTGGTGGGTTTGAACTGCTGACCTTCTGGTTAGCAGCCAATTGCTGTATCCACTACACCACTGGAACAACAGAAGCTTATAAAAATAAAGTCAAGGAGAACATAAACTTGGATGAAGGGAATATCCGATTTCCTAATTCTGAACAGCTTTACCTGTAAATAATTCTTCTGGTCATTTAGCACCCTTTTCTTTGGAAAATCCTGCCAGGTTAGAAGAATGAAGCATTAAAAATCTAATTTGCTATGTAAACTTTCACCCAAAACACAATAAAATGTTACATTAAAAAAAAAAAAAAGGTCACCCAAAAATGGTTTTAGTAATGCAATGAAACCTGTGAAAGAAGGACCTTCTGTTAGGTGGAAATCTACCAAAGAAGGAAAACAGAAATACTTTGCACTAAAACAAGCCACAGAAAAGCAGTTAGACTGCACCCCATCAAAGGCAGAAAGCTTGTAAGACTCAAGAAACCAAGGCTGCCCGTCAAGTTCTGGCTCTTCCAGGTTTCACAGCATTACCAGTCTCCAGATTCACTAACTTCATGCCACATTAGAGTTACTGTGGAAACGAATTAGACTCTTTTACTTGTTGTGTCAACAAAAAGTCAACTTCAGATCTCATAACTGCTTGTTTTTTGTCCTTCACTGGGAATTTCAGAATGAGTTGACTCTGGGGTTTGTTAAAGTGGGAGCTGTTTTTCAAAAGTGTCTCATAACACCCCATAGAAAAACTCCAGCAAACTGTAGACCTGAAATCTGTTCTACTGGAGTTGTGGCTTTGGCTTTGGGAGACTTGTCAAGTTTAGTACAGAAATAGTAGGGCCTAAGAAAACGGTCTATAAGACAAACCAGGAAGGGGCAAAATAAAAATGAAACAAAAAACTAGTTGCACTCTTGTAACAAATTCACAAAACAAAATTGTAGTCGTGACCGCAATTGTCACAATGATTTCATCTGACGCTCTGTCAGAGGGCCTCGCTTTGGCCATTTCCTCACATCCCCATCCTACTGTGCTGTGACAGCTCCTAGGGCAGGGATGCAGTCCCAACAGCTTCACACGACAGCTAACCCCGTGCAGAAGCTGGGGAATAACTGACAGCAACACTCCAAGGGGACGTGCAGGAATTGGCCATCGCTGGCTACACGTGTGCCAAATCAGGTCCTTCTGCTAGTTAGCAAGCGAGGCCCCCTGTCTCACTCAATTCTGCCTTTCAGTGCACTGTGGGGAAAAAGGATAGGTCTCCAGTGTAGGGAGATTTCCATCTGGCATGTCCATGGGAATCTCCTGTGGACCTTACCTAGAAATACACATGCCCAGACCATGCTCAGCTGCATGTGGCTGTGAGGCTGGAGGCTATGCCACTGGTATTTCAAATCCCAGCAGAGTCACCCACGGTGGACAGGTTTCAGCAGAGCTTCCAGACTAAGATGACTCAGAAGAAGGAAGGGGTCATCCATGTCTCAAAGAATTGGCCAGTGAAAACCTTATGAATAGCAGTGAAACACTGTCTGATATATGACTGGAAAAGCTTATAAATATCCCTGAAACACTGTCTG
>NW_006926120.1:3968-4842 GCF_000298275.1 Orycteropus afer afer | reverse complement strand
GAGAAATGGCATGGCATTCATCATCAAAAAGAATATTTCAAAATCTATCCTGAAGTACGACGCTGCCAGTGATAGGATAATATTCATACGCTTACAAGGAAGAGCAGGTAATACACTATTATTCAAATTTACACACCAACCGTCAAAGCCAAAGGTGAGGAAACTGAAGGTTTTTACCAACTTTTACAGTCTCAAATTGACCAAACATGCAATTAAGATATATTGATTATTGCTGGTGATTAGAATGTGAAAATTGGAAACAAAGAAGAGTCACTGGTAGTTGGAAAATACGGCTTCGGTGACAGAAATGATGCTGGAGATCTCATAATAGAATGCTGCAAGACCAAAGACTTATTCATTGCAAATACATTTTTTCAACAACATAAACAGTGGCTACACACGTGGACTTCACCAGATGGAGTCCACAGGAATCAGATCGACTATATCTGTGAGAGGTGATGGAGAAGCTTAGTCTCTTCAGCCAAAACCAGGCCAGGAGCTGACTGTGGGACAGACCATCAACTGCTCATATGCAAGTTCAAGTTGAAGCTGAAGACAATTAGAACAAGTCCACAAGAGCCAAAATATGAACTTGATTACATCCCTGAATTTAGAGACCATCTAAAGAATAGATTTGATGCATTGAACACTAATGAACAAAAACCAGAAGAACTGTAAGATGACATCAAGAACATCACCCATGAAGAAAGCAAAAGGTCACCAGAAAGACAGGAAAGGAAGAAAAGACCAGAATGGATATCAGAAGAAACTCTGAAACTTGCTCTTGAACGGAGAGTAGCTAAAGCAAATGGAAGAAATGACAAGATGAAAGAGCTGAACAGAAGATTTCAAAGAGCAGCTTGAGAAGACAAAG
>NW_006926120.1:2254-3498 GCF_000298275.1 Orycteropus afer afer | reverse complement strand
GATGTTCATCCATTTCAGGAGGTGGCATATGATCAAGAACCAATGGTACTGAAGGAAGAAGTTGAAGCTGCACTGAAGGAATTGGCTAAAAATAAGACTCCAGGAATTGAATGAATACCCATTGAGATGTTTCAACAAATGAATGACCTGCCGGAGGCACTCACTTGGCTATGCCAAGAAATTTGGCAGACAGCTGGCCAACTGACTGGAAGAGGTCCATATCTGTACCCATTCCAAAGAAATGTGATCCCACAGAATGTGGAAATTATTGAACAATATAATTAATGTCACATACAAGTAAAATTCAAAAATGGTTTGCAGCAGTATATTGCCAGGGAACTTCCAGAAATGCAAGCTGGATTCAGAAGAGGACATGGAACGAGGGACATCATTGCTGATGTCAGATGGATCTTGGCTGAAAACAAAGAATACAGAAAGATGTTTATTTGTGTTTTCTTGACTATTGAAAAGCATTCAACTCTGTGGATAGTAACAAATTATGGACAACATTGAGAAGAATGGGAATTCCAGAATGCTTAGCTTTGCTCATGAGGAACCTGTACACAGATCAGGAGATCGTCATTCCAATAAAACAAGGGGATATTACATGGTTTAAAATCAGGAATGGAGTGTGTCAGGGTTGTATCCAGTCACCATACTGATTCAATCTGTATGCTAAGCAAATAATCTCAGAGGCTGGATTATATGAAAAAGAATGCAGCATCAGGATTGGAGGAAGACTTGTGAACAACCTGTGATACACAGATGACACATCTTTGCTTGCTGAAAGTGAAGATGACCTGAAGCACTTACTGGTGAAGATTAAAGACTACAGTCTGCAGTATGGATTGTACCTCAGCATAAAGAAAAGGAAATTCCTCTTTGAAAATGAATTTGCTCTGTAAACTTTCACCCAAATCACAATAAAAATTAAAAAAGAAAGAAAACAAAAATCTTTACAACTGGACCAATAAGCATCATGATAAACTGAGAAAAGATTAAGTTTTCAAAGATTTCTTATTACTTGGTTCCATAATCAACACCGATGGAAGCAGCAGTCAAGAAATCAGACAATGTACTGCACTGGGCAAATCTGCTGCAAAGGACCTCTTTGAAGCACTGAAGAGCAAAGATGTTTCTTTAGAGATTAAGGTGCACCTGACTCAAGCCATGGTGTTTTCAGTAGCCTCATATGCATGTGAAAGCTAGACAATGAATAAGGAAGACCGAAGAAGAGTTGATGT
>NW_006926120.1:0-1326 GCF_000298275.1 Orycteropus afer afer | reverse complement strand
ACCCCAAGCCCTGGCTAGCAAACAGTGCTACAGAGAATGTGGGGATTCATCATGAGCTCCAGGACCACTCTGAACAGCCTGCTACAACTCCCAACAGTTTATCAGAAATCTTTTTTACTATAGCTTGCAGGTATACCTTTTGCCACAAGATGGTGTCCTCACACTTCTCACAATATCAGGAATCAGTTGCTGTGGTTCCCCATAAATAATAAACCGGCAGGAGAGCCTTCCTGTCTGAAAAACCAGACTGTTGGGGACTGCTCTTACCAGAAAGTTCCTAGCCACCTCTCTGTGATCATTGCAACATCAACGGGACTTTCTAGCTTCTACATCAGGGGTCAAAATCCAGCTCATGTGCTACAAATGGTTTTTACATGTTAAGTGATTGGGTACCTTGTTAGTGATGTAAAAGGTAAGTGGCACCTTTCTGGAGGTGGGACCATTCAGATAGGGTGTATGGAACTCTAATGTGGGGATCTGTTAGTTCTGTCACTCTGCCAGGCTTAAAATGAGACTCCTCGAGGCAGAAAGGGGGATATCACTGCCATCAAGAGAGAACAGCTAGAGTTGGAGTAGAGCAGTGCTTGGTCCCCGAGATCCCTGTGTTAGACCTCCTTGACTGAGACGACTGGCAGAAATAACTAGCCGAGAGACGGCGGCAGCAGGACCAAGAGGCACTAGACTGAGTGGCAGGCTTGCTGGCCCATGGAGAGAGACAGCCGAGTACCTTTGGGCAGGACGCTGGCTGGCAGAGTGGGGTACATCTAGGTGCTCCTATTGGAAGAGCTAAAAAAGCTTTGTAACACTAGCCCAACTAGGCAAAGAGGCCAAGGGCCAGAGAGGCGTGCCTGAAGGGTGACAGTCCTAATGGAAGAATTGTATCCTAAGGACACTCCTGGACCTGAATTGTAACCTGTTACTTCCCTAGCAGCTCAAGCAGACAAAGCCAATTACTATAATGAAATGTGCAGAGACCTGGAGTTAGAAAACCAAAAGGGAAGAACACCCTCGGCATTTCTCAAGCTGAAAGAACTGAGGAAAAAATTTAAGTCTTGAGTAGCAATACTGAAAGATTATAAGGGCAAAATATTGAATGATGCAGGGAACATCAAAAGAAGATGGAAAGAATACACAGAGTCACTGTACCAAAAAGAACTGGTTGATCTTCACTCATTTCAGGAGGTGGCATATGATCTAGAACCAATAGTTCTAGAGGAAGTCGAAGCTGCAATGAAGGAATTGCCAAAGAACAAGGCTCCGGGAATTAATGGAATACCCATTGAAATATTTCAACAAACGGATGCCCCATTGGAGGCACTCACTCGG
>NW_006926119.1:9134-9785 GCF_000298275.1 Orycteropus afer afer | reverse complement strand
GCCAGCTCAGCCTGAGATAGCCCCTACCCTGAAGTGTGGGAGTCAATTGGAACCTCGGGTAGAAACTTAGGCCCCAGCATCCTAGGTGACCAAGTTGGCTGGAATGGAGCTTTGATTCAGATCCTTACTTGGTTCACACCCTGATTCTCAACCAACAATAATACTCCCAAATGGATCATTTAGTCCCAGTCAGTTGCAATGTCCTGGTCATGACCAGCAGAAGGAACTGATGATGGGGAGACATCATGAGGATGGAGCCATGGAATTCCCTCAAGAACTACTAGCTAGCAGACAGCACCACTGTTATCATTTTCATCGGCACCTGCCCCTACCGAATCTTTATCGATCACGTGACACCTCTCTTTCCGATCCCCTCTGGTAGTCACAAGGTGAGCCGGCCTCATCGTCAGAACATTAGGCCTCATCGCTTCTGTCCTCCCTTCCTACCAACACCTCACTAGATGTCACACAAGGACAAGGTCAAGTGTAGCCACAAGGGCTGGTTTTGGGCTGACTAGGAGTGATCAGAGTGGTGGCCTAGCCTAGCTCACACTGACTCCGGACACCTCGTGGTACGTTCAACTTCCTTCTGGCAGATGGTAGCCACAGTCTTTAGGGGTGAAGGTGGAGCCATCTTCTGAATCAACTTCA
>NW_006926119.1:5126-6373 GCF_000298275.1 Orycteropus afer afer | reverse complement strand
TGAGAAAGATGAAGCCCCTCTACCAGATGCAGCAATAGCAGTCGCAAGTCCGGTCTCGGACACGGCAACGACAGCACGGGTGGTGAAGGACCGGGCAGGGTGCCGTGAGGTCGTGAGTAGGTTGCAGCCATTCTGTTGCATCCAACCACAGCAAGATGGAACCCCCAGGATGGAGAGTGCCATCCGAGCACCTGACACACAGCCAGACATCTGTGTGTGGAGGCTCATGTGTACCTGTAATGCTGCACTGGTTTCCACAAAGTTTCCAGATTGAACGAGACAAGGAGTTGCCTTCGAGAAATCGGCCAAGCAAATCTCTCTGGGTGGTCAGAGTCCCACTGGGCAGCCCATCTCCCAGATCATTAGGACTGGGGAGCCGTTTGCTTTTTCCCTCGATAATAAGCAAAGAGAGCGCCACCAGCCCCATCTCAAAGAGCGATCTAGCCAAAGTGACAGGGCTCCAAAGAGACCACCCTGGGCTTGAAGTCTGACCAGAGACAGCCCCTGGACATCAGCTCTCTGGCCTCATCTGAGGACAAAGCTGCCCCAGCTGTGGGAAGGTCTCTAAGGCAGGCCCCGCTTCCGCCAGCTGCCATTGGGCCGGGGCCACGTCCGTCAGGGGCACACGCCCAATGAGAGGCAAGCTGGCACGCATGGCACATCACAGTTAAAGGTGCATGATGCTCAGGGGCCTGCAGCGCCTGCTAGAGGTTTGGACTGGCAATGCGCTGCTCACGCAGCTCCACCGCCTCTGGTGGCTTGTGGAGGGGGTCCGCTAGCTAGGAGGTGGGAAGGAGTGAGACTTCTATGGGTGCCGAATGTGCTCCCTGCACATCCCTGTCTAGCGCCTAAGTCTGAGCTGTACAGAAGTGAGGTGTCTGGCTTGCGCACGCTGTCGCAGCCTCTGCCGCAGCCGCCTGTTGAAGGTGGGCATACTGGGTGCCTGGACTTGAGGTGAGTGCGCAGACTCCGAGGAGATGCCCACTGGGTGCCCGGTTCCTAGACAGTGCCGACCCTCCACCGCGACTTCCCAGTCCTTCCCCTCCACCGTGTCTCCCCTCCCCCCATTCTCTATCCTGGTCATTGTTCATGAGGTGCGTCCTGAGGGGGCGCCAGAGTGATGTGGACAATGGGCGGCATCCAGGCAAATACTGGTTAGTGCACACACAGAAGTGGGAAGGGCGGGTAGCGTTGGGCTGGGGACGAGTGTGGGGCTCTGGATGCTGGCCGTGCACCTGGAAGGGGCA
>NW_006926119.1:1490-2519 GCF_000298275.1 Orycteropus afer afer | reverse complement strand
GGTAAGAGTAAGTGAGGTAACTCTCACTGAGACAAGGGTCAACACACTCGTAACTAGGTGAAGTAGGTCTACTCAGGTCCCTGTGAGTATGTAAATCATCACCATGTTCCGAGCTAAGGTCACTCTCTCAAATCATTGTCACCCTTACCAGCATCACCCTAACTGACACCAGCTAAGGTAAGGGAGGAAAATGCACTATCATTGGGAACTGCATTGCCATCACTTCAACAAATGTAAATGTAGCTAAGGTCACTTAGAGTGTGGCTAGTGTCACCATAAGTGTAACTAGAAAAGGTAAATATAGTTGAGACCACTGTGAGTATGACCAAGGTCCCAGTAACAGCAACTAGCTCATGGAAGCATAACTAAGGTAACACTAAGTGTACCTACCATCAATGCAAATGTAATGATCAAAACTGAGTTTTTCTAAGGTCACTGTCAGTGTCACCAGCATCAGCCTAAGTGTAACTAGCCAAGGATAGTCTCAGTAAGGCACTCTCAGTCTGTTTAGCATCACCCTGAATGTATCTAGCTAAGCTTAGTCTAATAAAGGTCACCATAGTTTCATCTAGCTAATGTCAAGTTTTTCAGGTCACTCAGTGTGAACAGCATCACTGTAACTGGAATTAGCTTACATAAGTTTGCTTAATGTCACTGTCCTTTTTGCCAGTATCCCCATGTCTTTAAGTAGCGAACATAAGTGAAGGAAGGTCAATGTCTTTGAGAGCAGGATCACCATCAATGTAAGCCTCTAAAGCAATTGTAGCTAGGGTCACATGTGTTCAGCGAACATAAGTGTAGCAAGGTCACTGCTGTCGTGTCCATCGTCTGCATTAATGTTAGTCGCTAAATCGAGAATGGCTTTTTTTCACTATGACTGTGAACAGCACCACATTTTGTGTAATAATTTAAAATAAGTCTAGCTTAGGTCACTGTTCATGTTCCCAGAATCAGCATAAATGTAACTATCCCAGTTCAGTGTACTTAAGGTCACTCTCAGTGTGACCAGTGTCACCATAAGTGTAATTA
>NW_006926119.1:0-1256 GCF_000298275.1 Orycteropus afer afer | reverse complement strand
ACTGTATCTCTCTAAAGGAAGTGGACCTAAAGTCACTGTCAGTTTGTGCAGCATCACCTTCCCTGCAATTAGAAATGATCCGTCTTGCTAAAGTCACTGTCTATATGTGAAGTCAGCTACATTTACATTTGTTCAAGTGATGGCGATGCAATTCCCAGTGATAGTGCATTTTGGTTCACATATTTAACTGGTTTCATTAGGGTGATGCTGGTAAGAGTGACAGTGATTTGAGAAAGGGACCTTACCTCGGAACACGGTTATGCTTTACATACTCACAGGGACCTTAGTTAGACCTACTTCACTTAGTTACGAGTGTGCTGACTCTTGTCGCGGTGACAGTTACCTCACTTACACTTACCATAGCTAGTTACAGTTACCGTCATGCTGGCCACAGAAACAATGAATGACCTTAGTTAGACTTACCTGTCCTAGTTCCAGTTACCATCATGCTGTTCACAACATCAGTGACCCTAGGTATAGTTCTGTTACTACCTGACAGCTATTATGATGCTGGTAACCATGAAAGTAACCTGAACTCAATTTACCATAGATAGTTAATTTTCAAGAGACACTAGTCACAGCAACAGTGACCATAGCTAGTAATTGTTACGTTAGCCAGTTTCAGTTACTGGGATCATGGACACAGTGACACTGACCTTAGCTACCATTATGTTCATTAGTCACAGTTACAGAGATGCCATTGCCAGTGAAAGTGACTGTAGTAAGACTGACCTTTGCTCCCTAAAAGGACATGGATGTGCATCACAATGACCTCATCCTTAGTTAAAATACTCTTAGCTAGTTAAAGTTACTGTAACCTGGTCACACTCACAATGCCATGCATTACACTTGTCTTACCTAGCTACAGTAACATTGATGTTTGTCACAGAGACTGTGTCCTTTTAATCTATGTACCTGGTGCTGCTCTGAGAAGAACATGCCACAAGTGAGATGGCCTTACCGAGCAGAAGATTATTCTTACAATTCAGAGGCTTTAAGTCCAAGTTGCACATGTGAGGGCACTAGAGGCTGGGTTGAAGCACCTCAGTCTTTGGCTTCAGACGTGTGTCCTCTTCCTGGCCCACTGGAGCTAGATGGTCTCTGCACTCACAAAGCTCTTGACTATTGAGGCTGAAAAGTCCAAAGTAGACAATTCAGTAGGCACAGCAAAGATTTTACCAAACCACAGAGCAGGCCATTCATTCAAGTCCATTGAAAGTCCTAAGTTGGGCAGAGCATGGCAAGCGGCTGGACAA
>NW_006926118.1:6020-9272 GCF_000298275.1 Orycteropus afer afer | reverse complement strand
TTGATGCTCCTAAATGACAGCAGGACCAATAGAGACCCACATCCTTGGACAAGGCCAATCCTGAAATGGCCTCTGGAATGGAAGATAAGGCCATATACAAAGATTTCAGAAGGCATGGTTCCTAAAACTGGTCAAAACTATCAAACATTTTCTGAGTTTTCTTTGAAAAGATATTTCCTTATGTATTTTTCTAAATGTACTGCATCTAAATCAACTACATAAGATAAACCATGTGCTCACATTTTAGTTATGAAGTTAGAGATTTTGATGATCATCTCAAAACCATTTCTGCATCGTCTTTATTAATATAGTTCTGATCCTTCCAGCCTCCCACTTGATCCATCTATTCTAATGCTCACTCAGTAAAAGGCATTAGCCTAGATATGCAGTTCTTAACTTTTATTGTCTCCTAGACTTCTTTGAAAAGCTGAATAGCTAAGGACCAGCACGTCTGAAAAATGCGCAGACGTACAGATGTTCTATTTTACATACTTAAAGGGTTTTATGATTCCCTGAGCTAAGAAAAAAATTTCTAACCTGCAAACTACACACACAATGCTTTCAGCTGGCTGCCAAATACAAATGTCATAGTTAATACGCAACAATAGGCTGATGTCCAACAATAGTTGAAGGGCCAGCTAACAGTCTGTATAAATCAAAAGAACAGAAAACATTTACGTGAAGTATCAAACTCATCTTTAGTTTCACAGTTGTATTTTTCTTCATTGACCTAGTAAAGTAAACTCTTCATACTTTATAGTGGGCTTTCTTGAGTTTAGGTTACATTTAACAGATGCCTTAGGCTTATATTAGGCATTAACATATATATACACACTAGTGGAATGACTCTGACTAATAGCTCATAATGTCACCAAACCCTTCCAGCCCAAGATTTAAAAATTACTCACCACCAAACAAGGTTAAGTTAATGGTGACTGCTGCCCAGGACCTCAGTTAGCTTTAGTAAAAAGATATGTCTTAAGTATAAAAAGTAGCCAGCAAGCTCTTCACTAGAAACAGGGATTTCACTATCTCAAGCTAACATCATTTTTTAAATCTACAGACATGTTTCATATACTGAACAGAAAGCACAAGTTCTCCAAATTTATAGAACTATAGTAATTTAGCTACTATTAACCACACAGAAAGATCAGTAGTGTTTCTCAATCCATGGCTACCCTCATCAGATCATTGGAGATAGTTGTTTAATATGTAGGTGACAGATCTGCTGAATTAGAAGATGACGTGTTAGTAGTGATACAGGGAGAAAAGATAGAGGATGTAGGCTTCTTCATACTTAGTAGATTCACTAAATCAGTGGTTTTCAAAATATTGTCCCAGAATAAAAAGCATCTGCAACACCATCAACTGAAAATCTGTGAGAAATGTGAATTCTGGAATCCACCTAGCCTCAGACCTACATGATTCAGTAACTCTGGGGATGGGACCCACTATTTTTGTTTGGTATCATAGTGCCTAAAGGCACTTGACTGCTAACCAGAAGGCTGGTGGTTCAAACCTACCAGCTACTCCTCAGAAGGAAAGTTGGGCAATCTACTTCCGTAGTGATACTGCCTCGGAAACCCAAGGCGGGGTCTCTATGAGTTGGGTCTGACTCAAGGGCACATAACAACAACAACAATAATAGTGATTCTTAGAGCTCTGGTGGTATAGTGCCTAAGGCATTTGACTGCTAACCAGAAGGCCGGAGGTTCAAACCCACCAGCCATTCCTCGTAAGAGTGGGTAATCTACTTCCCTAGTGATACCGCCTCAGAAACCCAAGGAGGGATCTCCATGAGTCGGATGCAGCTATGGCAATGAATTTGGGTTTTTTGGTTTCTAGTGATTCTGATGCTTTCTCACATTTGAAGACTGCTAAGTCCCTGAACAAGGAGCCCTGGTAGCAAAGTGGTTTAAGTGCTTGGCTACTAATCAAAAGGTCAGCAGATTGAACTCACAAGCTGCTCCATGGGAGAAAGATGTAGTAATCTGCTCCCGTAAAATTTACACCCTTGGAAATGCCGTGAGGAGGTTCCACTCTGTCCCATAGGGTCATTATGAATTGGAATCGACTCCATGGTAATGGGTTTGGTTTTAGATTTAAGTCCCTCAACAGGGTTTTAG
This sequence comes from Orycteropus afer afer, assembly GCF_000298275.1. Lineage (NCBI taxonomy): Eukaryota > Metazoa > Chordata > Mammalia > Tubulidentata > Orycteropodidae > Orycteropus > Orycteropus afer. The sequence goes on along the minus strand of NW_006926118.1, from coordinate 7,146 downwards.
ATCATTATTTTCAAGTTTGTTAAACAGATATGATTTCAAGAAAATAAAATTCAGAAAGTTTACTTTCCCATTCAGATCTAATCATCTGTCACTAGGCCTTGTGAATGTGGGATGTAAGGTAGGAGAGAGACTTTAGTTTTAGAGCTTATTAATGGAGATAAATGTTTCTTTTTAACAAAAGAAGAAACGAACACACTCACAAAATATGGAAACTCCCTGGAAAGAGATATCACTAAAAGGATCTTTACTTTGATAATGTTTATCCTTTAACACCTTTTAAATTATTTGATAACATAATTCACGGGAAGTTTATTTAGTGTAAATGTTTGTGGTTCCTTTGTGGGCTTCTCAACCTCTAGTCATGAAAAGGGATGTTTGAAATGGATGTTGCTGGGAAACCACAAAAATCTTAGAGATGATATTTGAGTAGTGGATAATGACGACTTTGGAAAACACTACAGTAAATACTTGTTGTCTTAATTTTCTAACATAAGTGAAAACAGATGCTTGGATTGAATGGTGATTCAGAACAAGTGTTATATAATGCAATTCAACTGACAAATTTAGGGATTATAAAACTAAATGCATGCTCTTTGTAAACAGCTGAGAAAGGTTCCTGAAAGTGCTATATCTGAAAATGCAGACATGTTGGCAAAAAATTGTGAAAATGAGATTCCTTGACAACAGCATGGGGAAGAAGAATTTTTACTAACGATTAATGTGAAGGACTGCTGTTTTCACAAGTGATTCAAGGATATTGTTTTACTAGTAATGCCGCAGATTCAGTTGAAATATCAATGTTTAAAATTTGAGTTGCTGTTCCCCAAATAAAATAGTAAAAGTAATCACTCATTTCAGTGAAACGATGTTTTATAAAGAATTTTATTAGGACTATTTATAAAGAACTGTATTGCTCTAAATAAGAGAAAAATCCCAAACCACAGTAATATCAATATGTTAATCAGCTAAAAACAATAGTTCATCACATTAAATTTAATCAGTTTATAAGACCATCATCATTTTCTTATTAATTTGTATTACATAGAGAACCCCACAATAACTCAACATGGTGCACATATATATAAACCTGGATCTAGAAATTTATATATATATATTATATATAATT
>NW_006926118.1:0-5870 GCF_000298275.1 Orycteropus afer afer | reverse complement strand
GTGATATTGCCTTGGAAACCCAAGGAGGGGTCGCTATGAGTCAGGTCTGACTTGATGGCACATAACAACAACAACAACATATATATTTATTTACTACTATTTCTGTGTCAGAGAGGGTGGAAAGTCTTCCAAGCACAAGGTGACACACCCTACCCATTCGCTCTACAACAGAGACTCAGAAAAATTTAGTGAAATAGATACAGATGATAATCCTGGAACTCCAAGAGTCAAATGATAAAGAATTAGACTGAGTACCTATTGGAATGGGAGATGAAGTGAGGACAGTGACTGGAGAGAAAGAAGCCAGGAACCAATGAAGCATGACCATTTTGAGACACAGGAGACATTAAGCACAGGCAAGGAGAAATCAACCTCATGGATTCCACACTGGCAGAGAGGCTTAATGTGGATAGATATTGAGTGAATTAAGGTGAGCAGAATATGCACTGGACCTAGTAGAGCAAGGTATGGGGAAATGAGTTAAATTCCCAGTAGTCTGTAGCGTGATGCCTAAGGCACTTGATTGCTAACCAGAAAGCTGGCAGTTCAAACCCACCAGCCACTCCTCGGAAAGAAGGTTGGGCAATCTACTTCTGTAGCGATACTGCCTCGGAAACCCAAGGAGGGGTCGCTATGAGTCAGGTCCGACTCGATGGCACATAACAACAACAAACAGGTGACTAAAGATTAAGGAGGAAGCCAGTGAAGGGGGAAGAAATAACTACCTACCAGTGGACACTAGTTGTTTGGGTTGAGGGCCCCCATATGGGGAAGACCTACGCGGTGGTGGTAGGAGATACTGGACTCTGGGCAGCCCCCACTTGATTAAGTCTGGGCAAGATGAGACAATCAGCTGTGCATGCTCAGAAGTACTCTGGGCCCTTACCAGTGAATGGCGACCAGAGAGGCGCGTTCTCTACTTTCCCATCTTCCTGGTGACCATATGTGGTAGTTAAAGTTACATGTCAACTTGGCTGGGCCTGGTTTTGAGTGGTTGGGCAGCTGGATGTAGTTATTCCCCATGGTGAGAATGGTAAGCAATTCCATGGTGGAATAGGGGTATGATCTGCTTCCAGCATGTAAGCAGCAGCCTTGAGGAAGGGCTTCAGTTCTTTGGCACCCTTGAACCCTGCAGCAGCCTGCCATGCCCTGTGGATCTTGGGACTTTTTCTTGACTTGATTTAGTGGCCTGTTGTTTTGTTTGGTAACATAAGGACTGTGCCTTTTTACCTGTTGAATTTGGGTTTATCAGCCTCAGCAGCCAGCAGCTGCTTGAGTACAGAAAAGCCTCCAGCTTCAGTTGGCTGGGAGCAGGAGGCAGAGCTGAAGCCCAAGGTTGAGAGGCTTTCACCCAGACCCTGGATCCTGGCATTTTGAACTAGGACTTCTAGCCTCCAAAATTGTGAGAAAGAATACACTCCAGTATGTTAAAGCCATCCCATTTGTGGTATATTCCTGTCAGAGTTGGCACTAGGTAACCAAAACACCAGGAGTGAGCCCTCTTCCCACATCCACCAACCTGGTGGCTAGGAACACCCACCTAGTAACCACCTACTGTTTTTGTTTTATTTAATTGTGCTTTGGATGCAAATTTCATAGCAAACTTGTTTTACTTTCAATAGTTCATGCACATCTGGTCTCATGGCCCTGATTACCATCCCTAATTGTAAGAAACTATCCTCCCCCTCTCCTTCCCATGACCACCCCTTCCCTGTGTCCCTCTTATCAATGCATTCCTGTCTGTCCAGCCTTCCATCTATGTGAATGCTACTCCCCTGGTGTCCCGTAGCTGATTGATCCAAGGAATTTATCTTCCTAGAGTAGATGGGTACGTCAATGTGGGGTAGATGTTCTGTCTGTGAGTTTTTCTACTATTGGGCTGAAAGCCAGTCACATAAGTGAGTCCATTTCCAGGCTCGAAGAGTAACCTGGGGCCATAGCCTCAAGGGTTCCACCAGTCTCCGTCAGACCAGCAATTCTGGTCATTTTTGTATTTTTTATTTTGTTCCATCTTTTTCCTCCCACTCTATGCAGGATCTGCAGGTTGGATCCCTTTCTGAATGGTTGGTATTGGTAGCCAGGCACCATCTAGTTCTTCTGGTCTGGGGTTATGGAGGCTGGGGTTCTCGTGGTCCATCTTATCTTTGGACTAATTGTTTCCAGATAACCTTGATTTTCTTCATTCTTCTATGCTTCATTTGAGAGGAAACCAATAGTTGCATCTTAAATGGCTGTTTGAAAGCCTTTAAGGCCCTAGTTGCTACTCACCAAATTATGTTGTAAAACAAAATTTTTATAAACTATGTGTGCCAGTTGAGCACAATGTTCCCCAAGACTGTGGTCCTGACTCCCAGACCTGGTGATTCTCTCTCACAAGACACTTGCTTGTCTCTGCAAAGTTACTCCCACCCTGTCTTCTGTTTCTTCTGTAATGCATGTGATTAATTTTGTAGCACAAGTAATATGTAAGATTATCTTCAGCCAAATCTATCCTCGGTCTAGGGTCTCTTCCTATTCCCCTACCCCCACTTGCTCTTCTCACCTGTCTATGCTTTAATCCATAGCCTGATATTTGGTGCTAGTGATACTTAGTGTTGTGCATGTAATAGTATTTGCCTCTCTTGTCTATAGCTTTTGTGTGCATTTAGGTGTTTTTCCTTTCCCCAGTGTCACCATGCTGGTCACAGACTCTTTCCATACATTTCTCCCCTCACCCAAATCAACATATGACCCCCAAATAGTCAGAGATTTTTCCCTCTTCTTCCCTTCCATCCCGAGTAACCAACAAAGTGGGTTTCCTTCCCTGAATAAACTTTCATTGACTTTTTACAATAGTGGGCTCATACAATATTTGTCCTTCAGTGATTAACTTATTTCACTCAACATAATGTCCTATAAATTCATCCATATTGTGAGATGATTCATGTATTCTTTCATTATTCTTTAATGTTGCATAGTATTCCATTGTGTGAATGTACCATAGTTCAGTTACCCATTCATCTGTTGATGGGCATTTAGGTTGTTTCCATCTCTTTGCTATAGTGAATTGGGCTGTGATGAACATGGGTGTGCATATGTCTGTTCATGTCCTGTCTCTCACCTCTTTAAGATATATTCCTAGTAAGAGAATTGCTGGATCGAATGGTATTTCTATTTTCAGTTCTTTAAGGAAACACCATACCATTTTCCACAATGGTTGTAGTATCATTTTGTAGTCCCACCAGCCATGAATGAGAGTTCTAATCTCTCTGTAGCCTTGCCAGCATTTGTTATTTTCTGTCTTGTTGAACTTTGCTATAATTGCAGGGGTAAGATGGTATCTCATTGTTGTTTTGTCAAGTCAGATCCAATTCATAGTGACCCCTTCTTGGGTTTCCAAGGCGGTATCACTATGGAAGTAGATTGCCCAATCTTCCCTCCAAGGAGTGGCTGGTGTGTTTGAACCACGAGCCTTGTGGTTAGCAGTCAAATACCTTAGGCACTACGCCATCAGAGTTCCTGTTTTTTTGGAATGGCTAATAATCATGAGTATTTCCTCATGTGTTTGTTGGCCTCCTGTATATCCTCTTTAGTGAAGTGTCTGTTCATTTCCTTTGCCCATTTTTGAATTGGGTTGTTTGTCTTTTTGGTATTGAGGTGCTGAAGTTTTCTATAAATTTTGGAGACAAGTCTCGTCAGATATGTCATAGCCAAATATTTTTTTCCAAGTCTGTAGGTTCTCTTTTTCCCCTCTTGGAGAAGTCTTTAGATACACATAAAAATTTATTTTTTAAAAGATCCCAGGCATCTAGTTTCTCTTCTACTGCCTGTGCAACCTGCCTGTTTCTTCAGGCCACCTCCACTCCCCAGCAGCCAGGCCACTTTCTGTACCATACCCCACAGATAGAGCCAGTATCTGATGCTTTTCCTGCCTGTGCTTGTGTCATTGACAGGTCTTGCTCTCACTGAACACAAAACAAGCACCAGAGTTCAGCCTCTTCTGGAAATATGTGCTCCCATGGATCACACCAGAGCCAACTACTGCCACTGATGTCAGCTGATGATAGCTACACAAGCATCCACATGAACTTTTTTTCTTTTTTATTTTCTCCTCCTTTTTTTCCCCTATTTTCTTTTATTTTATTCCTCCCTCTTCCCCCCCTTTTTTTTTTTAATTTAACCATCTTTCTTCTAATTCCCCCCCCCCTTTTTTCTTGTTCCATCCAACAGGAGGGGGACATTAATTCACCACTAGTCAGCAATACCTATTACACGTACCACATACCACCTCACTCAATGGGTGAGGGCAACTACCCACTCTGTATGAACAACAGATGATCAACAAAATCTTCTCATCCCACCTTCAGCCACTCTACACAACCAAGAGACCCATATCCACACTCCAAACAATTACTCCACCCACCTGGAAACACGTGGGGAGTGCCCTAGTGCTGCCAAACTAGGAACCAAAGAAGTCTGTCTGCCCCACCTGCCCATATATATCAAACCAAAGCAAAACAAAAAGTCCAGGTGAAACAAACCAACATATAATCAATAAATAAAAGCACCAATTCCAAAAGGACTTAGAAACATACAGACAACTTCAATTCAGAGAAAGACAGGACAAGAAAGTGACCAAAATAAAGAACTAAGAAACCTCCCTGAGGGAGAACAGATAATAGAAATACCTGATAATGAATTCCAAAGATATATATACAGGGCCACAAGCTAGAGGAAACCACAAACAAAATCAAGGAAAAAGAGAAAATTCCCCAGAAGAAAACAATACAAGGGCAAAATGACAAAATAAACAGACAGTTAGAAATCATATAAAAACAGCAATTAGAAATTGAGAAGATTAACACTAAAATTACAAAGACAGGTAACACATTGGAAGGACAAAAGAGTAGAATCAAATCAATTAAGAATGGATCAGCCAACTAGAAGACAAATCCCTTGAGACAAGTTTGAATGAGGAAAAAGATTGAAGAAAGTCTAAGAATTACTTAGAACAATGTCAAGAGGAATAATTAATGTGTGACTGGAATTCCAGAACAAGAGAATGCAGAAAGAAAGAGAGAGAGAGAGAAAGAAATTGTCTGAGCCTTGCTATAAAATTATATATCAATAAAAGGAAGTTCAAAGGGAAAAAAAAAAATCAAATATATTGAAACTGAATAACACCTGCTCAAAAACTACTGGGTAACAGAAGAAATCAAATGTGAACTAAAAAAAAATAAAAAAATAAAAAATTCCTAGAAGCAAATGAGAATGAAAACACAGCATACCAAAACTTTTGTAACACACTGAGAACAGTACTCAGAAGTCAGTTGACAGCAATAAACTCACATATCAAAAAAGAAGAAAGAATGAAAATTGATACTTTACCCTAACAATTAGAAAAAGAGCAACAAAAAAAAGCCCAGTCTCTGGAATAAAGAAAATAATAAAGATTAGAGCAGAAATAAATGAAATAGAAAAGCAATACAATCAACAAGACTAGAAGTTGGTTCTTTGAAAAGATTAACACAACTGACAACAACTGGTAAATTTAAGGAAAAGAGAAGAAAATAACTTGAATAAGAAATGTTTATTTCAGAACCAGCTGAAATAAAAAAGATATTAATAGAATACTATGAAGTACTGTATTATATCAAATTTGAAAACCTAGAAAAAATGGGCAAATTTGTAGAAACACATGACCTATCTAAACACAGACTGAGGTAGAAAATATGAACAGATCCATAAGAAAAGAAGAAAATAAACAGGTCATAAAAAAGCTCCCTCCACGGCAAGATGGCAGACTAGGCAGAAGGATTGCACAGACCCTCTTCAACAAAGAAAAGGGAAACCAATTAACACAGACACAGAAGATAATCTTGGACCCCTGA
>NW_006926117.1:2286-8827 GCF_000298275.1 Orycteropus afer afer | reverse complement strand
AAGAACATGTATAGGGTTGACAGGCAATGGTCCTATATGTTTATGTGAATGATCAGAATTCCCAGGTGTATAGTAGAGCTGACAATGGGCAAGGTTTTGGTCACTGCTTGGTCACAGCCAGCTACCTAGAGGGACTGAGTAGTTGAACCTGTGGGATTAGGACCATAGTCGCAGAGGACATCAAGCTCAATTGGCAAAACATACTATACAAAACACTGTTCCACCTCCTGCTTTGGCGAGTAGCGACTGGGATTTTAAAAGATCAATGGACGTAACAGTATTTACTGTTGCTGCCTTTTACTCTTGCATACTTCCCAGTGTCTTCCTCTGCCATGGTCATGTTGTGCTTACCTCCTACTTATTGTTTATTGCTTTTCCCTTTCCCTGAGTTAATACATGTTTACTGTCTAGTTAGTGATTTTCCCTCCTCCCCCTCCCATCCATGGTAACTGTCAAAGAATGTTTCTTTCTGTGCATAAAGCTTTTCTTGACTTTTTATAATCATGGTCTTACATAATATTTGTCCTTTTGTAATTGACATATTTCACCCAGCATAATGTCCTGTAGGTTCATCTATGTTATGAGTTTTTTTTTTTTTGAGATTCATCATTTTTCCTTAATGTTGTATAGTATTCCATTGTATGTGTGTACTGTAGTTTGTTTATCTATTCATTCTTTGGTGGACACTTAGGCTGTTTCCATCATTTTGCTTTTGTGAATGATACTGCAATGAACATGGCTGTGGATGTATCTATTTTTATCACACACAGCTCTTATTTCTCTAGGATATATACCTACTAGTGAGATTACTGTTTCATATGATATCTCTATTTCTAACTTTTTAAGGAAGTGCCATACTGCTTTCCACAGTGGTTGTACCATTTTACAATCCCAATAGCAGTGTATGAGAGTTCCACTCACACCTGGGATATCCTTTTAAAGACATAATTTTGATGCCATCTAGGTGGTAATACCTTGCAGTGCTTGGGCAATGTTCTCCAGAAGACTTTGTTAGGGAGAAGCTTTATTCAGAAAGAAATGGGGAAGGGAAAAGACAAATAGGGAGAACATTCTGACTATAAGATCTGCAAACCTCTTAGAGAGTTAGAAGAAAGTGTTTTCTTTTATAGAGACTGAAAGTAAACAAGGCTAGAAAAACACAGAATTAAGGAAGTGGGAAGAGAGGATGGCATCATTGTAGAGTAGATGGTTTTATGTGAGTCTTGTTCTCTAGAGCTCTAAAGCAGTGTCAGTAGGGTCAGTTACCCAGTATAACTTATGGTGTCTCACTCCCCTCCCCCATGGGCCTCCTCCTGTACCAGACCATATAAAATCTTTAGTAATGGTTTTTGTACTAATATTTCTTATAAATAGATAAATTTCTTATTTCTTATAAATTCCTGTATATCACTGAATATAATGACAATAGTAGTGACATAAACAACTAGCAAAATTAAACTCACATGTGTAGATTACAATATCATTTGCACATATAGTTTCATAGTTTTTTATGGTTAAAATAAAAATTCAGGAAAAAACAATAAAATTTAAAGTAAAAATTTTAAGAACTACATAAAAATGATATTCATTTTAACATTAAACTTTATTGTTTAATACATTAATGGATTAAGTATGCATAATCAATATTGGCCCCAATAATGTAGAAGTTGTAGACAAACACATATGGAAATCTGTTCATAAATGAAATAGTACCATAACAATAAACAGGAACAAATACACAAACATTTTAGCACTCGGTGAACATCTCGACTAAATCAGAACTTTCTTTCCTGGACTTCAAAGGTGCAAAGTTGTAAATCACTTCATCAAAATCAATGTCTTTTGGCAACTCACTTTCAATTCATAATATGGTAAGATCAGGAAGCCTTGACTGTCCCATGGCAGAGCACAAATAGTGCTTTATAAGTTTCAGTTTTGAAAACAACTCTTTCATGAAACCTCAGACATAGAGACTGTGAGAATTAATTTTAGTTTTAGTGAAAGGGTTGAGAAAAATTCTAGAAAGTCCCATTCAGCTATGAATGTCAAAATGTCTAATGTTGTCTGATCTTTGGCTTCTTCCAGATCAATCTCTGTTGCTTTTGGATGTCTTCTCAGCCAATTTCTATTAAAATATCATTCTCAGATGCATCATTATAGAAAGTGGTCAATTTTGGAATGTATTCCTCTAATCGTTCTTCAGTGGCAGATATGAGAGACTTTGCTTGAACAGCCTCAAATATGGCTGTTACTTCCTTGATGGCTCTCTATCAGATCTGGAGTTCAGAATAAAAGTGATCGATGCACTCAATCGTCACGCTCTTATTTCTTCTTGCACAAAGAGCATCATTTGACTCCTCCTCATCCCCTGCTGTAATCTTGAACCTGGATCTTCTCTCTACTGGAATTCTATATTAATCTGATTTTAAAAGCACCATTCAATTGCATGCTCCAGGTGACTATACTCCTTGTGAAGAAAAGGTCTTGGTGCTTCTAGCTTTGTCACAACCTTGTCAAGAGTTAAGCCTTTGGTCTGCAGGTACAGCTTTGTAAGATTAAACTCCTGAAGTACATCACATGAGAAGTGTAGGAAGCACAGAAAAGTGAAATCACAAACAGCAGGCAAAAGACCTTGTGCTGCTCCTCTTGTGTCCAAATTTTCATGTGGATCACAAAGAGCTTCAATTACCACTACAGACTTATTGAACTTTTCCTTAACTGGCTTACCTGCAGGATGATGAGCACTCCAGTGTGTTGTTGATAGCCTTTACACTATTACTCCAATATGGTCAATGAACATAGCCTATCGATGGGTAGAAGCAGCAAAGAGAGAAAACATTGTCTCAAAGATTTAAAAAAAAATGTCACACAGAATGCATTTGCAGCAAAAGAGTGCTGACTGTACAAGTTAAGTGGATGGTGCACAAATCCATTAAAACTGCTTAAATATTTCTGTTATACTTTCTGTCTCTAGTTTTCAGGATGTTTATCATTTCTTCTCAATTAATATATAAGTTCATTGACAGTAAGGGTCCTGGCTATAGTTTCTTATTTTTATTATGAGGTGCCTGAAGTAATATTCTACAAACAGTAGTCAATTTAAATTTTGTAGACTAACTAGGTAAAGCAGTTTCATTGTAATTATGGTATTATTATGCATGTAATTATACATTACAGTAGTGCAAATTCTTTGACAAGATCTTTAAATTTTTTATTATATCCACTAAATCAAAGATTGGGTTGCAACTGGAAAAGCAAACAAACAAATAAACAAATAAAACCTTGTTCTTAAGAATGGCTTGTACACCTCCATGGATTCCAGCCACAGTAACAGCATTATCATAACCTTGAGTGCAGCACATCATTAAGTTCGGTGTATCAATTTCCAGTATTTTAACAATGTCAGAACTGAGTTCAGCAGCATTTTTCCCTTTTGAAGGGGAAAATTCTAGAAAGACTTCTTTCATTTCAACTTTCTTATTGTTGATTTTTACATATCTGATCACCTCAGACATCTGTCAGGTGATATGTCAGGTGTGCTTTTAAACATTATCACAGACTTTATGTTCATGACAAGCTTCTCCTTCACATGATTTGCCAGGGCACTTACAAACTCATTCTGAATTTTTGGTGCAAGATGAGAGGATGGACACTTTAAGTTTACATGTGCTCTGCTTCAATTTCATTAAATGTTATTTCACTACTGGATCATATTTTGAAAACATCTTAACCATCTCAAGAAAGTTCCCTTTTCAATGAAATTTATCTAACTTGTGGCTATGGGATGCCAGATTCTGCTTGGCAAGAAACAGTGTGATATCAAGCAGTCTGTCCAAGATGTCCCTCCTCTTTCTTCTCCATTTCTATCAAAGCAATAGTTTCAGTGTCAATGGCTTGTGCAGCCTCAGTCCTGCTGCCAATATTTTCCATTTTTCAAGGCGATGTAGGTACTTTTTGACGTCTCATGGTTATGTACTTTGGGGCTTACTTTTCAGCACCCCAGACACCGAGTCACAGATTTGGGTGCCGTATATGTAGAATTAATGGCAAACAGTTGGTAGCAGAAACAGTATAAATTATCACTATGAGTGCATTAATGACCCATGAGTGCAGAATTTTCTTGCCATTTGGCATCATTTTATAAAACCACTCCATTGAAAGCTGGTGCACGTTTCCCTGTGCTTTTGCATCTTGCCTTGCCACAACACTGAAAGGCCCATCTCTGTTGTGGATAGAAGCACTTCCTTTTTGATTATTTCAACCTCCAAATGATCTGGAACTGGTATCTCCCAGAAAAAAATAATCGCACAAAATTTGCAAATCTTTCGCCTTAATGTCACTCATCTTATTTACAATGCCATGGTTGGAGTCACTTTTAACATTCTCTTCTGCTTCAAATTATGCCATTTCCACTCTTTTCTCTTCTGTAGAATGCATGCTAACATCAGAAGAATCAGATTTATTAATTGGAGACTGACAAGCAGTGTCTTTTGATGAACTCTGGTCATCATTGGTCTTTTGACCTACTGAAACATGGCTACACCAAGTGTTTTGAGTGATTTAATTCTTGGCTCTTTTACTTTCCCTTGCTGGCATTCACTTGGCTTCTTTGATTTATGCACTCTATGTGACATGATAGAATATCCCAGAAAAATTAAAAAAAAAAAAGAAAGATAAATTAGCAATATTTGAAAGAAAGTAAGAAAATTTAAATCTGTTGTATATGTTAGTTCTATCAATGTAAATTTTAATGTCACTATTTTTTAAACCATAATTCAAACTTAAAACTTGAAAATTTCATTAAAATCAGACATATATTTGCAAAACAGTGATTTTTTAAAGACAACAATAGTCTAAAATTTTAAAAAACTCAATTTAAGATTTAAGTTATATTTCTAAACATGTATCAGGAAATACAGCATTTTTCCCAGTTCATGTTTTAAACTCTCAATTTCTCTATTTAGTTATCAAAGATCTGCCATCAAGTTGGATCTGACTCATAGTGACCCCTCCTTGGGTTTCCAAGGCAGTATCACTATGGAATAGATTGTCCACTCTTCCATCCCAGGAGTAGGTGGTGGGTTTGAACCACCACCCTTCTGGTTAGCAGTCAAATGCCTTAGGCACTATGCCACCAGAGCGCCTTCAAAGAGTTATATAATCAGTAACTTCTGTACATGTAAGTTTATTATCCTCCAGAGCTGTGGTGGTACAGTGGTTAGAATGTTTGGCTGCTAACCAGATTGGTGGTTCAAACCCATTAGGTACTCCATGGGAAGAAAGATGAGGCAGTCTGCTTCATTAAAAATGTACAGCTTTGGAAACTCTGTGGGGGCAGTTCTACTCCATAGTACGGTTTGCTATGAGTCTGAATCTACTCTATGGCAGATGGTTTGGTCCTTTTAAAGTTTATAACCAATTTTAATTATAGAATATTATATGATAACAAGAGTTGTAAATTGTTTAAAGGCAATCTTTCCTAGATTACATGAATACCAACAAGAAAATTGTTTTGTAAAATCTTTCTATATCAATTTACACTATTATTAGTTATAAGAGGAACCCGGACAGAGGAGCAGTCAGCCACAGGGGTCCAGGTGAGGAGAGTGAACCCAGGCATGCCCAAAGCAGAAGGATGGAAGAGTGGGAGAAAGGGTATTAAAAGCCAGGAACCCGGACAGAGGAGCGGTCAGCCGCAGGGGTCCAGGTGAGGAGAGGGAACTCAGGCACGCCCAAAGCAGCAGGGCGGGAGAGCAGGAGAAAGGGGATTAAAAGGCCCAGGAATCCAGACAGAGGAGGAGTCAGCCTCAGGGACCCAGGTAAGGGTGGTACGAGAGGTTTCTAACAGGGAGACAAACTTGTCTGTCAGTTTGTCCTACTGTGGTGACATTTTGATGTGAGTTTTGAGGCTGAGCCACTGGTGTTTCAAACCCAGTGGGATGCACATAGTGCACAGGTATCAGCCCAGCTTACAGACTGAGACAGACTAGGAAGAACGAAGAGGCTGTCTACTTCTCAAAGAATTGGCCAGGGAAAACCTTATGAATAGCAAGAAACACTGTTTGATACATTACTGTGCATCTTTATGAATAGTCCGTTTAGGTTAGAATGCTCTCAAAATAGGACTGGGAAAGAGCTGCATCATCTGAGTAAACCCAACCTCACTCCTATGGATAAGGTAAAGCTTTCGAGACCTCCATTTGCTGATGTGACACCACTCAAATTGAAGAGAAACAGCTGCAGATATTCATTAATCATTGGAACATGAAATGTGTGAAGTATGAATCTAGGAAAATTGGAAGTTGTCGAAAATGAAGTGGAACACATAAAGATTGATATCCTCAGCATTAGTGAGCTGAAAAGGACTAGTTTTGGCCACTTTGAATCAGACATTCATATGATCTACTATGCTGGGAATGACAGTTTGAAGAGGAATGGCATGACATTCATCATCACAAAGGATGTTTCAAGATCTGTCCTGAAGTACAATGCTGTCCGTGATAGGATAATATCCATATGCCTACAAGGAAGACCCATTAAT
>NW_006926117.1:0-816 GCF_000298275.1 Orycteropus afer afer | reverse complement strand
ACAGAAGAGACTCTGAAACTTGCCCTTGAGTGGAGAGAAGCTAAAGCCAATGGAAGAAATGACAAGATAAAGATCTGAACAGAAGATTTCAAAGAGCAGCTCGAGAGGAAAAAAACAATTACTATAATGAAATGTGCAAAGACCTGAAGTTTGAAAACCAAAAGGGAAGAACATGCTCAGCATATCTCAAGCTGAAAGAATTGAAGAAAAAATTTAAGCCTCGAGTTGCAATATGGAGAGATTCTATGGACAAAATATTGAATGATGCGGGAAACATCAAGAGAAGATGGCAGGAATACACAGAATCACTGTAGCAAAAAGAACTGGTCAATCTTCATCCATTTCAGGAAGTGGCATATGATCTAGAACCAATGGTACTGAAGGAGGAAGTCAAAGCTGCAGCGAAAGAATTGGTGAAGAGCAAGGCCCGGGAATTGACAGAATACCCATTGAGATATTTCAACAAACAGATACCCCATTGGAGGCACTCACTCAGTTTTGCCAAGAGATTTGGAAGATAGCTACCTGGCCAACTGACAGGAAGAGATCCATATTTGTACCCATTCCAAAGAAAGGGGATCCCACAGAATGTGGAAATTATAGGACAATATCATTATTATCACATGCAAGTAAGATATTACTGAAGATAATTCAGAAACGTTTGCAGCAATATATTGACAGAGAACTTCCAGAGGTGCAAGCTGGGTTTAGAAGAGGACGTGGAACAAGGGATATCATAGCTGTTTTCAGATGGATCTTGGCTCAAGGCAAAGAATACAAGAAAGATGTTTACTTGTGTTTTATTGACTATGCAAA
>NW_006926116.1:4377-9168 GCF_000298275.1 Orycteropus afer afer | reverse complement strand
AAAGAGGGGGAGGCCTTCAGGGAGATGGATTGATACAGTGGCTGCGATGATGGGCTCGAGTATAGCATGGATTGTGGGGCTGGCGCGGGATCGGACATTGTTTCGTTCTGCTGTGCATGGGGTTGCTATGAGTCGGAAACGACTCCACGGCACTTAACAACAACAACAACAATGATGCACACACATCATAATGTATTTTGCAAAATCCACAGGAGTGTACAACACTCTTGTGAGAGTTTCAAGTCATCTTCACTTTCAGCAAGCGAGTGAACCATACTGCAAATTATAGACTTTACTTCGTAATGACATATAAATACTTGCTCATCAATTGTAACAAATTTAGTACAGTTGTGTAAGATATAATAATAGGAAAAAACCGTGTACTGGAGATAGAAAGGTTATTGGGAATCTAATCCCTGCACATTTTTTCTGTACATTAAATCTGCTCAATAAAGTTTATTATTGAAAAAGGCCAATGAACAGCTGATAAACATAATCACATGAATGAACCACAAATTCTTTATACTTTATAAAGTTTATATAGTAAAATTTTCTTCTGGGTTCAAAAGAAATTGATGACCACTAAAACAACAATGATGTCCAGAATTTGGAAAAGTCTTTATTCAGCTATAGGTGGGCTGCAGGGCTCTCCCCAACTGCAGCCCTGAGCCTGATTTCAGGCAGTTTTATATAGCTTAGGACTGCAAACAGGCAACCAAGTGTGTTACAAAAGTGATAAATTGCTAGGTTATTACCTAGGAAAGATTAATGGGGGTTGACAGGGCTCTCAGGGAAAGGAAGATTAATAGAGGTTAACAGGGCTTTCAGGGAAAGGAATGTTGTGGGTTTCTCAGGGATGTCTTGTTTAGGAAGGGGAGAGGGGAGTGGGTTTCTCATGAAATTACAAAATTGAATCATCTACTTCAATACTAGGAAAAAAGTTCACACAAAAGAGTAAATGCCCTACCATTTGGTTTATATAAGATTCTAGAATATACAGACAATGTATAGTGACATCAAGCTGTTCAGTATTTACCAGGAAAAAAGAAAGGATGAACTGCAACGAGGAGTAGACCCCACTGGGGGTGATTGAAATATTTTTTATCTTAATTTGTGATGTGACTTCAAGAGATATAAAACCCTCAAAACTCTTTAAATTTCACACTTTAAATAAGTATCATATGAATATTTATTGAAATTAAAAGATATTACCATGAATTAAATAAATCTTAGGAAAAGAGAGGAGAGTGAAGAAGTTACAGCTTGTTTCAATATTCTTTTCCATGGAAATGTATTTGTTGTTGTTTTTGTTAGGTGCTGTCGAGTCATCTCCAACTCATAGTGACACTATGTACAACAGAATGAAACACTGCCCAGTTTAGCACCAGCCTCATAATTCATGCTGTACTAGAACTCATCATTGTAGCCACTGTGTCAATCCATCCCATAAAGGACCTTCCCCTTTTTCACTGACCCTCCACTTTACCAAGCATGATATTCTTCTCCAGGGAATGGTCCCTTCTGATAACATGACCAAAGTAGGTGAGATGAAGTCTGGCCATTCTCCCTTCCAAGGAGCATTCTGGCTCCAGGACAGATTTGTTCATTTTTCTAGCAGTCTACAATACTTTCAGTATTCTTTGTCAACAGCACAACTCAACAGCATCAACTCTTTGGCCTTGCTTATTCATCATCCGGCTTTCACATGCATATGAGGCTATTGAAAATACAATGGCTTGGGTTAGATGCATCTTAGTCTTAAAAGAGATATCTTTGCTCCTCAGTATTTTAAAGAGGTTTTTTTTTTTTTTTTTCAGCAGATTTGCCCAGTGCAATATGTCTTCTGATTTCTCAATTGCTGCTTCCATTAGTGTTGATTGTGGAAACAAGTAGTATGAAATCTTTGACAACTTCAATCTTTACTCTATTTATTGTGATGCTGCTAATTTTTCCAGTTGTGAGGATTTTCTTTAAAGTGAGGTTTAATCCATACTGCAGACTGATGTCTTTAATCTTCATCAGTAAGTGCTGCAAGTCATCTTCACTTTCAGCAAGCAAGATTGTGTCGTCTGCATATCACATGTTGTTAAGGAGTCTTCCTTCAATCTTGATGCCATGTTCTTCTTCATATAGTCCAATTTCTCAGATTATTTGCTCAGCATACAGATTGAATAAACATGGTGAAAGGATACAACCCTGTTGCACTCCTTTCCTGATTTTAAACCATGCCATATCCCCTTGTTCTGTTCAAACACCTGCTTCTTGCTCTATGTACAGGTTCCTCATGAGCATAATAAAGTATTCTGGAATTCACATTCTTCACAATTAAACATAATTTGTTATGATCCATACTGTTGAATGCCTTTTCATGCATGATAAACCACAGGTAAATATCTCTTTGGCATTCCTTGCTTTCAGACAAGATCCATCTGACATCAGCGATGACATCCCCTGTTCAATGCCCTCTTCTGAATCATGCTTGAATTTATGGCAGTTTCCTATCTATGTACTGCTGCAACTATTTTTTAATTACTTTCAGCAAAATTTTTCTTACACGTGATGTTCATGATATTTTTCGATGATTTATTTTGGATCACTTTTCTTTGGAATGGGCACAAACGTAGATCTTTCCCAGTCAGTGGGCCTGGTAGCTGTCTTCCAAATTTCTCAGCATAAATGAGTGAGAGCTTCCAACGTTGCATCTATTTTTTGAAATATCTCATTGGGTATTCTGTCAATTCCTGGACCCTTGTTTTTCACCAATTCCTTAAGTGCAGCTTCTATGTCTTCCTTCCGTACCACTCGTTCTTTTCATCATGTGCTACTTTTTGAAATGGTTGAATGTCAACCAGTTCTTTTTGGTATAATGACTCATTGTATTCTTCTCATCCTCTTTTGATGTTCACTGAATCATTCAATATTTTGCCCATAGAATCTTTAAATTATTGTAACTCCAGGTTTGAATTTTTTGTTCAGTTCTTTCAGCTTGAGCAATGCTGAGCATGTTCAGCCCTTTAGATTTTCTAACTCCAGGTCTTTGCACATTGTAGTCTTCTCAAGCCACACTTTGAAATCTTCTGTTCAGTTCTTTCATTTTGTCATTTCTTCCATCGTTTTGTTAACTCTTCTGTGTTTAAGAGCTATTTTCAGAATGTCTTCTGCATCCATTTTGGCCTTTTCTTTTTCCCTTGTCTTTTTAATGACCTTTCATTTTCTTTATGTATGATGTCCTTGATGTCATCTTACAAGTTGTCTGTTCTTTGGTCATTAATGTTCATTGTATCAAACTTTTTTTCAGATGGTGTCTAAATTCAGATGAAGATATACTGAAGGTTGTATTTTAGCTCTTGTGACTTGTTTTAATTTTCTTCAGCTTCAACTTAAACATACATATGGGTAATTGATGATATTGTTTCACACTTGGCCCCTGGCCTTGTTCTGACTGATGATATTGAGCTTCTCCATCATCACAATCCACAGATGTACTCTTTCAGATTTCAGTGTATTCCATCTAGTGGAGACTGTGTGTATAGTCACCATTATTTTGTTGAAAAAAAGCATTTGCAATGAATAAATTGTTGTTCTTGAAAAATTATGAGATTAATTACCTTTAAAAATAATTCTGAAAAATATTTTCGGATTAACTAGATAAATAAATTTATTTTACACTTACCTTATAGCTACTTATATGATCTCCTAGTTTAAGAAATAACTATTTTTTTTTTGTGTGTGTGTGTGTATATATATATATACTCCTCAGAAGGAAGGTTGGGCAATCCTACTTCTGTAGTGATACTGCCTTGGAAACCCAAGGAGGGGTCACTATGAGTCAGGGCCAACTCGACAGCAAATAACAACAACAACAATATATATATACTGTAGTGGCAGTTCAAGAAGACAAATAAAGTATTCTAATGAAATTTACAAAGACCTACAGTTATCAAATCAATATGGAAAAATATGCATAGCATTTCTCAAGCTGAATGAACTGAAAAAAAAATTCAAGCTTTGACTTGCAATATTGACATATTCTTTGGGCAAAATATTGAAGGAAATAGGAAAGAAGAATCAAAAGAAATGTAAGGAATACAAAAAGTCACTGTACCAAAAATAGTTTTTTGATGTGCAACTATTTCAGGAAGTACCATATAATCAAGGTATTGAAGGAAAAAATCCAAGTTGCACTGACAGCATTGGCATAAAACCAGGCTTCAGGAAATGGCAGAATATCAATTTAGATAGTTCAACAGATGCAGTGCTAGAAGTGCTCAATCATCTATGCTAAGATATTTGGAAGGTACTATTTGGGCAACCAAACGTAAAAGACTGAAATTTTGCCCGTTCCAAAAAAAAGGTTATCCAACAGAATGTGGAAATTATCAAACAATATAATTAATATCACATGAAAGTAAAATTTTGGAGGATCCAGGTAAGATGATGGATTAGGCAGAAAGACTGCACAGACCCTCTTCAACAAAGAAAAGGGACACCAATTAACACAGGCACAGAAGATCATCCTGGACCCCTGAGCCTTGAAGGAAAGGATGTAGAAGTGGATTAAAAACCAACTAGCAGAAGAATTTGCATGAAAATACTAAAAAAGGAGACAGACGGAGCTGCGGTCTGACAGTGATCCTGAGTGATCCTGATGGCATGGCACACAGACAGCTTGGAGATTTCTGAGTGGTGGTAGGACTGAAGAATTAACCTAAAAATCAGCCCTGCGAGCCAGGGACTGCACGGAAGACTGCTCTGGTGGCTGAGGAATAAACAGAGAAGGTGAAGAGAAAG
>NW_006926116.1:0-474 GCF_000298275.1 Orycteropus afer afer | reverse complement strand
GAAAAGCCTACAGTCACCAGAAGGAAGGAAATAATCAAGATTTGAGCAGAAATCAATGAAACAGAAAATAGAAGGGCTATAGAAAAAATCAACAATACCAGAACTTGGTTTTTTGAAAAGATCAATAACATTGACAAACCACTGACAAATTTAACAAAGGAAAAGAAGGAGAGAATACAAATAACATGAATAAGAAACAAAATGGGTGATATCACAACAGAACCAACTGAAATAAAAAGGATAATATCAAGATACTACGAAGAACTATACTCCAAAAAATTTGAATGTCTGGTAGAAATGGACAAATTTCTAGAAATACACCACTTACCTAAACTAACACAGACTGATGTGGAAAAGTTGAACAGGCCCATCACAAAAGAAGAAATTGAAAAGGTCATCAAAAATTTACCAACTAAAGAAACTCCTGGCCCAGATGTTTTCACTGGAGAATTCTGTAAAACATTCAGAGAAGAA
>NW_006926115.1:9210-9721 GCF_000298275.1 Orycteropus afer afer | reverse complement strand
CTATTCAACATTGTACTGGAAGTCCTAGCCAGGGCCATAAGGCAAGAAAGGCAAATCAAAGGCATCCAAATTGGTAAGGAAGAAGTCAAGCTATCCCTATTTGCTGATGATATGATCCTATACCTAGAAAACCCAAGAGACTCAATCAAAAATCTGCTGGAACTAATTGATAGATTTAGCATCTTGGCAGGATATAAGATCAACATCCAAAAATCAGTTGGATTCCTCTATACCAGCAAAGAGATTGCTGAAAAAAGAAATAAGGAAATCAATGCCATTTACCACAGCTACCAAAAAAATAAAATACTTGGGAATAAATCTTACCAGGGACACCAAAATCCTGTACAAAGAAAACTATAAAAGACTACTTCAAGAAACCATAAGAGATCTACATAAATGGAAGAACATCCCATGGATAGGAAAATTGAACATTGTGAAAATGTCAATTCTACCCAAAGCAATCTATACATTTAATGCAATCCCAATCCAGATCCCATCAACATTCTTTAGG
>NW_006926115.1:6863-7440 GCF_000298275.1 Orycteropus afer afer | reverse complement strand
ATGAACTTGGAGGACATTATGCTGAGTGAAATAAGTCAATCACAAAAGGACAAATATTGTATTAATCTGTTATTGTAAAAGTTAAGGAAATATTTATCTATGGAAAGACATTTTCTTTGTTGGTTACCAGGGGTGGGAGCGGAGGGGAGGGAATACTGTTAGATAAATGGAGATAAATATTGATTTGGGTGAAGAGAAAGGCAATGTACCAAATGTAAGTGATTAATATAGTGGAATTGAGGAAGAGAAAGACATAGAGAGGTACGTGGGAAGTACAGACAACAAAGATGAACCCTTTTGCACATGTAGTACAGCGTTGTCAGTGAAGGTAAACATGGGTATACGGGTGGATAGATGAATGGACACACTGAACTATTAGGTAAGTCTATGAAGCGGGGAGTGTACCCAAGAACATGTTTAGGGTTGGCAGACAATGGTCCTATAAGTTTATATGTATGATCTGAATTCCCAAGTGTATAGTAGAGCTGGCAAGGGGCAAGGTTGTAGTCACTGCTTGGTCACAGCCAGCTACCAAGAGGGACTGAGTAGTTGAACCTGTGGGCTTGGGACCATAGTC
>NW_006926115.1:0-5063 GCF_000298275.1 Orycteropus afer afer | reverse complement strand
TGGGTACAATGTAGCTGCTTCTGAAAGCAGCTAGAAGCTGTAACTAGTACATAACTGAGACAACACTGACAGTTAACAGCAAGCAAACAGGAGAGAGCACATGCTCTTGCCCCTTCTTCTGCTGTCCAGTTCCACTTTAGCACCCACTATTGGCAAAACCTGAAGTCCTGGGTGGCACAAATGTTTAAGTCCTTGGCTAATAACTAAAAGGTTGTCAGTCCTAGTCCACCGAGTGGCACTTTTAAAGAAAGGTCTGACAATCTATCCCAGAAAATTAGCCATTAAAGATCCTGTGGATCACAGCTGTACTCTGACACATGTGGGGTCACCATAAGTCAGAACTGACATCACAGTAACTTGTTAGTTTCATTATTGGCAAAACCTAACAGGAGGCCAGCTAGCAAAGGAAAAACGTACATGGTCACGTCCTAGGTCCAGTGTCAGAGAAGAATATGGGAATGTGGATTTGGTGTTGAGAGACAAAGGCCATGTAACTAGCAGAAACGCCAGTCAAAAAACCTGGTTATCACTGTCATGTAAGCATTTAAGGACTGTTGTAAATAAGGTGCATGATACAGAGAAAAGAGAAGTGTTCTAAAGTCCTAGAAGTTCTGAGCCTGTATCTTGGTTTTGCAACTTCCTAATTGTGTGATGTTGGCCCAGTAACTTATCCTCCTTAATCTTGGTTTCCTAATAAGTAACATTAATAAAGATAACTCTGCTTACAAGCCTGCTGGCAGCACTGTCTGAATTCAAATACTATGAAAGCACCATGTAAAAGGTGAATTGTTATAAAAATGTAACATATTTCAGCACTGGCCTATAGTCACAAATAGAAAACAAGTACAGCAGAGAATTACAATGCTGGCTCTAGGGTGAAAATGCCTGAGTCAGAACACAGCTCTGCAACCTGAGGTAATCCTTAATTCTCCTGAATCCTTAACTGTAAAATAGAATCAATGATAGTACCTACACTATGGGCTTGTTATGAGGATTAAATAAATTAACACATTTAGAGTGCTTAGAACAGTGCCCGGCACCAATTAGACCCCAATATTAGTATCAATACCAATTAATATACAATACCAGCCACTCATCGGAAGGAAGGTTGGACAATCTACTTCCGTAGTGATACTGCCTTGGAAACCCAAAGAGGGGTCGCTATGAGTCGGGTAGGACTCGAGGGCACATAACAACAACAAACAACATTAGTATTAGATATCTTCAGTCTCTCATGCTTCTCAGCAGTGAAATACTAGAAATTCAAAGGTTTCATGCATGTGGCATATCTAAATATTACTGTTTCAATGACAAAGCATCTCCCTGCAACAGGTTTCATGTTCAATTATGAACATGTAGTCTTTATATTTAATTATTTCTATTTTTCATAAGGCAAGCACATGCTGTAAAATATGCATTGGGAATCAAAAACAAGAGTCGTGCCCTGGCACTTTCGGAGCAGCTTCGTTATGCTGCTATTTATGTTAATCATTAGTGCACAAAATCTCACAGGGCAGGTACCAACCAGGCCTTGTACATGTTTGCATCTGCCCCTTAGTCAGACCAATGCCTTGTACCCATTAGGTCTCAGAAAGTAAATGATTATTGAGTGAGGTAACACAAGTTGAGGACTGTGACTTTAGGCAGTAATTTAAATAATTTATTTCCATGAACAACATATAGTTAACAAGGTGGCTAAAATAGAGTGAAGTTTTATCTTCAATAAACTGAGGGTAAAATCTAATAAATAAATAAAACAAAATACAATGAGAGCAACATTGGAAGACCAAAATTTTGATTTCAGAAAGGAAAGATTTCCTTCCAGGTTACTAAAAATGAACCAATGACATTCTATTTAAAGACAGTTTTTCAGATATTTTATTCAATTTTTTATTTACAGTTGAACTTTCCAGTGTTGCCTTTTTATTTTATACTTTTAATGTGCTTTTTAAATTATTATTTTCCATCATGCCGTGGCTTCTTTTCTTTCTACTTTAAATAGCGAACAAGACCAAAAAAACCCAGATCATCATCTTGAGTCTTTTAGGGATAAAACACTGGTTAGGTCCAAGATACAAAAACTGCTTGCTCAACCACCAAGGATTTTTTTCTTGTTTTTGTTTTTCACATTCAATTAAATGGCTGGTTTGCTACTACCCATCTGTGAGGCATTTCTGCCCAGCTGCAATGGAAAAACAGTTGAATCTCTAATTATATATGGGAAGGTTATACACATTGTAGCTCACCCACAGCTGCAGATCATCTTTTCACTTCTTGCCAGGACTGTCCCCAACACTGCCCACCAGTTCTCTACTAACAGTATCTCCTCTGTGACTCCTGCAAGGGTCTGATACCTCATACAAAATAGAGAGAAAAGTTCCTGTCTGTCTTGCTCCACCAAGGTAAAGGGTAAATTGTGGATAAGGAGAGTTGAAACTGGTGCTTCATTCTTTACATCAAACTCAACAATGAAATCCACCTTCACAATGAAGAAAAGAACCACTGGAGCAGGAGGCGGGATGGGGAACCTCAGGAGCCTGTCAATCTGAGAAAATCTTCACCATGTTCCAGAAACTACACATGGAATTCACCAAGTAGCAATTCAAGTCTTATTCAAACTCCTACTATGTGTACAAAACTCTGAAAAATGGTACAAAGTAAAACCAGAGAAATCTACCAAGAGCTATACTTTCCAAAATTACACACATCACACCTTAAATCTATGTTGATGGATCATTCTGTTGAATTCATAGCATTAAAGGGGTTGAACATTGTCAATATTAAAGTCAAATGGGGCATTGAGGACAAATGTGTTATCCCCAAAATATTACATTAAGAAGTAAGCTGTGATGTATGGCATTAGTTTCACTTCCAAAAACACTTTAATATACTTTGTTGTTATTGTTATAAAGTTTGGTTTTACTAAGTAGTTGGGATCAAGGCACTTCTGACTCATGATGACCTCAT
This sequence comes from Orycteropus afer afer, assembly GCF_000298275.1. Classification (NCBI taxonomy): domain Eukaryota; kingdom Metazoa; phylum Chordata; class Mammalia; order Tubulidentata; family Orycteropodidae; genus Orycteropus; species Orycteropus afer. Next base: position 2,096 of record NW_006926115.1, on the reverse strand, counting down.
GATTGTCAAATTATAATCAGGCTCCATAGTATTTCAAATTAGAAGCAAATTTCCAGACTTTTCTTCCAAGGCACCCCCAGGTAGACTAGAACCTCCAACTTTTTGGTTAGCAACAGAGCCCATAAATCATTTGTACCACCCAGGGACTCCCTGCTTTTATTAGGACTATTTGCAGAATTCACAAACCATGCGATTGAAAGTTGAGGCCAGTGTTCTTATCTCAAATATCAGTCATGATAGAGAAATACATTATACAGGAAGGACTCTAACCAGTAGAAGCATTCAAGCAATTAGGATTTCCTATAGCATTTTTCCTTAATCAAATACAAAAATCACCACTGTAATCATGTAAAAGTTTTTGCACTGGTCCATGATATAAGGTAATGGTGTGGGCTGGCTGGTTTCAAATGACTGATCAGAGACAACAGGGGTTCACACTGTGACAGGGACATTTAGAGTATAATGGACTATCACCAGAAGGCCCTGTAGTCTTATCAGAAACAAGGCACTCTGGTTCATCTTCATTAACCAGTCAGTATGTGTTTTTCTCCTAGAAATATGACCAACTAATACTAAAAATGTGGTTATCTGACATATATATGAACTTATATGGGGTCAGATTTAGCTTTTTAAAATGAAAGGCTTAATATTTAACAAGTAGATCATTAAAAAGGTGCCCTGGTGGTACAATGTTCAAGTCAAGTACTCAACTACTAACCAAAAGGTCAGATGTTTGAACCCACCAATCACTCCATGGGAAAAAGGACTTGGAGAACTGTTTCCAGAGAGATCATAGCCTAGGAAACCCTATGAAGAAGTTCTACTCTATCCCATAACATGACATTTGGAAAATGACACTCCCAAAATTCTCCTTTGTGCTTCCTATTACAGAAAAAAAACTGAGAATCTAGAACTTGTGTAAAATGGAAACCTGTCAGAGAAGGAAAACTGAAGTACTTTCCCACTAAGAAAGAATGATAGAAAAGTGATAAGCCTGCATCCTGTCAAAGGTTGTGTGAGACATGGAAAAACAAGAAAGACAGTCCCTTCAAGTTTTGTCTCTCCCAGTTTTCACTGTACATCCTACTGTAGTGAACAACAAATGGCAACATCAGAATGTTATTCAAACTTAAATTTGTGTTAGCTCATTTTTATAGTGTCTTCTTGCTCATTTTTAGAGTTTGCCACTTCTTAAGAAATGGGCCAAAAAAAAAAAAAATCCCTTCCAGGATCCAAGGTAAAAAATTTGCAAGTAATTATCTCTACATGGCTCATAAAACCCACTTCAAACTCTTCATCAGCTCATGCTAACGGGTTCACAGCCTTGAGACTATACTGACTTTGCCATATGTTAAGGTTATTTAGGCCCATTTTTTTCTGCCATGTTACTGTGCTCTAGGAGTTCTGTGACACAGTGGTTAAAATATTGGCTGCTGTCTGAAAGGTCGGTGGTTCGACCCTACCAACTCCTCTGCAGGAGAAAGATGTGACAGTCTGCCTCTGTAAAGATCTAGTCTTGGAAACCCTTCAGGGAAAGGTTTACTCTATCCTGTAGGGTCACAATGAATCAGAATCAACTCAACTGCAGTGTTTTTTTTTGGGGGGGGGTGGCAAGGGTTAGCTGTGTCCTATAGCTTCTTTCTAATTCTTGAAATTAGTTAAATCTTTTCATCAAGACAAAACAAACTAACTAAACTAAACTAGGAGAAGGGCCTACACTTTTAATTTTATGCTGAAATGAAACTGCAAAAGAAATCCAAGAAAGAGTTTTACAGTGCAAAACTCACTTGAGGAAGGAAATTTTACAATGGTTAGAATGGAAAAATGGACAGTTTCCATTAAAATAAAAGAAAGAGTGATTCAATCATTTTATCAGAACACTCTTTGATCCTAAATATCATATTCAAATTTAATCATAGAGAGGTGTTCTTTTTCCCCAGTCATTTAATTTAAAAGTGTGTTTTAAATTACTCTAAATTACTTGCCTTCATTAACATGGTTAATATTAATATATGTTTCTGATATCTGCAATACCACTGAACTGGAATTCGATGTCAGAATAAAATTTAAATAACATGGCATTTATACACACCAAC
>NW_006926114.1:0-9225 GCF_000298275.1 Orycteropus afer afer | reverse complement strand
TCTGTGTCTGTGTTAATTGGTTTCTCTTTTCTTTGTTGAAGAGGGTCTGTGCAATCCTTCTGCCTAGTCCACCATCTTGCCCCGCCTCCTGTTTTCAATTTTTTAAGGAAACATCATACCATTTTCCACAGTGGCTTTACTATTTTTCAGTCCCACCAGAAGTGCATGAGAGTTTCAATCTATGTCCTCTTTGACTTTTTACAATATTGTATGTAAATGATTCTCCATTTTCCTTTGTTGCTCCAGGTAAATAGAGACCAGTTGTGCATTCGATACTGCTTTCAAGCTTTTAAGAGCCCAGGCATTGCATAAAAAAAAAGTAGGAGGTAGAATAGAAGCACTAAACATGTTATTAAGCCAATTAACCCAGATGTCCTGTGAAACTATAACTCTAAACCTCCAAACAAGCAACCAAATCTCATGAAGTGTTTGGTTCTACATAAGTAGTCTCAGTAGCAACTCTTCTTTTTTGGTCATTGTTGTAAATATATCTGTCAGACAAATTTTTGCCAATTCAACTTTTCACAGGTGTATAACTTAGTGATAGCAATTACAGTAATTGACTGTGCAACCCTACCCTTAATCAATGTGATGCTGCCATCACCATTAACCATCCCCTCACCCCTTTTCTCCCTCACTCCTGCCCCTGGTAATCACTAATAAACTTTGATGTCTACACAATTGCTTTTTTTGTGTTTTTATGTAAGTGAGGTCATATCATATTTGTCCTTTTGTGATTGGCTTATTTTACTTAGTATGTCTTCAAGCTTAATGCATACTATCGCATGTATCAAGACTTCACTTCTCCTACTGGCTGAGTAGTATTCCACTCTATGTATGTACCACATTTTGATATTTATTCAACTGTTGATGGACATTTAGGTTGTTTCCACCTTTTGGCTATTGTGAATAGTGCTGCAGAGAACATTGATGTACAAGTCTCTTTTTGAGTCTCTACTTTCAAGTTTTCGGGCATTGCTGAGTCATATGGTAGCCTGGTTTTATTTTTTTGAGGAAAAACCACATTGTTTTCCCCAGTGGCTGTGCCATTTTGCATTCCCACCAGTAATGGATAAGGTTTCCAATTTCCTCAAATCAGCCATCCTTACAAACATTTGTTATTTTTCGTTTTGTTTTGTCTTTTTAAATTTTTATTGTGATTGGGATGAAAGTTTACAGAGAAGCATTTTGTTTTGTGACACTGATTGCAATCCCCACAATGTAACAGCTCTCTTCCCACTTCTTTCCTATGGTTACATTTTCCCTGTGTGATTCCCCCATGGTTGATTGTTCTAAGGAGTGTATTTCCATGGTATGATTGATCACCTCATAGCACAGTCTATTTATTATTTGACTGAATGTGAAGCCACAGGAATGAGTTCAATTCGAGGCCTGACCATGGGAGATCAGCAAGGCAACATTTATGTAGAAAGAAAGCTCAGAAGACAGGAATGCATAGCATAGAAGGATACAGGGAAAAGGTAACCACAGGAAGGAAGTGGTCTCAGACACTGGAGAAACCCCAGAGGCTATGACCTGGTCTTTTCCATGATTTTGAGTTTTGTTCCACATTCTCTCTCACTCTACCCAGTATTTCCAATTTTGATTCTTGGTTCTGAGAGGTTGGCAGTGGTAGCTGGGCACTGTCTAGTTATTCTGATCTCAGTGTCATGTAGACTGAGGTTCCAATGGTCCAACAGTCCCCTGGACTAATTGTTTCCATGTGTCTTTGATTTTCTTCACTCTTGTTTGGTCTTTGTTATCTGTACTGCTTGTGCACCACTCTATCTTTTCCTTTTCCTTTGTGATATTGTGCTGGTCACCCTCCTTTGGTATATTGCTTTGCCCTTCACCCAAATCAATATGTCTTTTACCTCACTAGCAATTTCCCCTCCAGATTCAGAAGAAGGCATGAAGTGAGGAATATCATTGATGATGTCAGATCGATCTTGGCCGAAAGGAAATAATACCAAAAAGATGTTTACCTATGTTTTACTGACTATTAAAGGGCATTTGACTGTGTGGACCTTAACAAGTTATGGATAAAACTGAAGAATTGGAATTCTATAACACTTCATTGTACTCATGAGGAACCTGTACATAGACCCAGAGGCAGTTGTCTGAACAGAGCAAGGGAAGACTGCATAGTTTAAAATCAGGAGAGGTGTGTGTCAGGGTTGTATCTTTTCACCATGCTTATTCAATCTGTATGCTGAGCAAATAATCCGAGAAGCTGAACTATATGAAGAAGAATGTGCATCAGGATTGGAGGAAGACTCATTAACAACCTGTGATATGCAGATGATACCACATTGCTTGCTGAAAGTGAAGATGACTTGAAGCACTTACTGATAAAAATCAAAGACTACAGAGGTGAACTTGCCCTGCAGAGCACTGACCAGAAGGCAAGAAAGGGCATAAGAGACCTTCCTGGGGGAGTGCCAACCTGCAGGTGAGGAAGGGCAGCAGAGACCTCCTGGGGCATGGAGAGAACACACCACACCAGAGAATTTGCAGCCACTCCATGGATCTAATTTCAGAACCTGCTTTTATCAGTAAATTTGGGACCACTGGGAGGGAATTCAAATTCCTCTGGCTCTGGTAACACTGACATATGGGAGCAGTGAGAACAAAGCTGCAAGTGGGTGGGCCCTGGGATGAACTCCCATTGAGGATCGGAATAGTTACCCTAGTTCAGCTTTTGGGCTGTGTTTTGTAGCTGTCTGAACCTGGTGGAAAGTTGTGGCCCCCTAACAGTTGGAGTTTATGCTGAACTTGAGCTGCGAGTCTGTGAGTAACAGTATAATGTCATCATTACCAGCCTGCTCAAAACCCTATAAACCACTCCTGGCTCCTTGGAGCTTTTCTTTGTTCTCTCTTTCCTTCCTTTCTGCCTTTACCCTGCCTCATCCAATAGAAGAACCATATTCAGCCACCTTAACACCTGCCAGCTTGAATCCTAAACTCCCTTTATGACAGAGACCTGCATCCACATTCCACACAGAATTCCATCATCACAAAGAAAACCGCAGAGCAACCCAGTACACCTGAATTAATAGCCAAAATATTAAATACACCAGCTTAACCTCTTCAAAATATTAAATCATAAAACCAAAACAAAATAAATCAATACATAACTAACTGTTAAAGACAACTCCAAAATGTCTAGGAAACAACAGACAACCTCAAATCAAACAAACAAACAAAAAAATGGGATAAGACATTAGAAGTAAAATCTCAAATAAAAGTCTCATTAAACATGGAGGAAGAGGAGGCAATAGAACTCTCTGAGAAGTTTAGAAGGAATGTTTACAGAGCTCTACAAGAGCTTAAAGAAACCCCAAACAGAAGCAAGGAGAACACAGATAGTACCCTGGAAGAACCCAGGAAAATCATTCAAGAACAAAATAACAAGATTAATGCACAATGAGAACTCATACAAAAACAGCAGTTAGAAGTCTAGAAGCTGAATACCAAAATCACAGAATTGCACAATACAGTGGAAGCAGAAAAGAACAGAATAGAACTGGCTGACGAATACATTTCCCAACTAGAAGACAAATCCCTGGACACTAGTCTATATGAAGAAAAATCAGAACAAAGATTTAAGAGAAATTAAGAAAACCTAAGAGTTATATAGGACGACATGAAAAGAAACAACATACGTCTCATTGGAATTCCAGAACAAGAAGAGGCAAAAAAACACATTGAGAAAATTGTGGAAGAACTACTAACAAAACTTTCCCCAAATCATGAAGTAAGAAAAGATACTTGTCCAAGAAGCTCATAGAACCCCATACATGATAGATCTCAAGAGAAAAACACCAAGGCATATCATAAGCAAACTCTCCAAAACCAAAGACAAAGAAAGAATTTTGCAAGCTGCCTCGGACAAAAGAAATATTACTTGTAATAATCAAACAGTTAGGCTGAGCTGCAATTACTCAGCATAAACCATGCAGGCAAGAAAGCAATGGGATGGCATATATAAAACACGAAAGGAAAAAAAAAAAAAAAAAAAAAAAAACTTCCAACCAGGAATCCTATATCCAGCCAAATTGTCCATCAAATATGAGGGTGAAATCAAGGCATTAACAGACAAACAGAAATTAAGGGATTTTGTGAAAACCATACCAACCCTATAAGAAATGCTTAAGGAAGTTCTTCCAATAGAGAACCCACAACAGAGAGCAACTAAATCATGTTATGTGACATTAGCACTAAAACCAAATCAGAAATAGACACTCAAAATAAAACCATAAAACATTGTACACTAAAAATCAAGGAAGCCAATTTGCACACATCAACGGCAACTAACCAAATAGAAGGTATATTTCCAAATGGAGAGGAAAACAAGACAATGTCCTCACACAGCAGACTTTTCTAAAAATGTAGAGACAAGAATTCACTCCAAGGTAACCACAGAGAAAATTAAAATTCCCCTAAGCAAATCCAGAAGGAGGGAAACATATGGGTTTAAAAAGCACAAAATCAACAATAAAGAAGAAAAAAGAGGAAGGAAGATGGGACAATCTACTTCCATAGTGATACTGCCTCGAAAACCCAAGGAGGGGTGGCTATGAGTTGGGTCCGACTTGATGGCACATAACAACAACAACAACAATAGTCTTCAGTATGGATTACACCTCAATATAAAGAAAACAAAAGCACTCACAATTGGACCAATAAGCAACATCAGGATAAATGGGAAAAAGAATAAAGACATCAGGGATTTCCTTTTACTTGGATCTACAATCAATGTATGTAGAAGCAGCAGTCAAGAAATGTGATGTATTGCATTAGGCGAATCTGCTGCAAAAGATCTGTTTAAAATGTTAAAGAGCAAAGATGTCACTTTTTTTTTTTATTTTAAGAGTTTGTTTTACATTCAACTTATGTGTACATTTAGTTTCACTCCCCATTTACCATGCCCAACTCTAACCCAGTCTTCTCCCCCCCTTGCCCAATAACCCTCTCCCTGTGCCCCTCATAGTGATGCACTCCTGTTTGTCCTATATTACCTCCGTGTGAATGTTGGTCCTCTGGTGCCTGTGATCTATTGTTCTAAGGCATGTATTACCATAGAGTATGTTGGTGCATCACCCTGGGCTGAGTGGTCTGCACATATATCTTGTTAACTATTGGGCTGAGAGCCAGCCCCTGGGTGTGAGTTTTACTTCAGGTGCTGAATGTATTTCAGGGCCATAGTATTGGGGGTCTCACCAGACTCCATCTGAGCAGTAATTCTGGTCATTATTAAGTTTTTGGATTTTGTTCCATGTTTTTCCTCCCACTCTGTCCAGGATCTCCAGATTTGATCCTTTCCTGAGTGGTTGGCGTTGGTAGCCCAGCACCATCTAGTTCTTCTGGTCTCGAGGGCCATTGTGTCCTAGGGCTCATTGCTTCCAAATGCCCTTTTTTTCTTCACTCTTCTTCAATTCTGATGCTAGAAGATCATTAGGTGCATCTTAGATGGCCGCTTGAAAGCTTTTAAGACCCTAGTCGCTACTCACCAATGTAGGATGAGGAACTAGGCTTTTATGTATTTTGTTGTGCCAATGAAGTCTGGTGTCCCCCAGTACTATGGTCCTAAGATGGTAGATCCGTTGGATCTCTCTCCCATAGTCTGGGTGTCTGTGAGGGATTGCTGTGTGTCTGTCTTCTATTGTTTCTGTAAGGATTTCAGGTATTTTGTATCACTGGTATCTGTGCAAGATTAGCCTCCATTGAATAGATCCTTGGTATAGAGTATACTCCTGTTCACTGACCCCCATGGTCCTCTCTGGTGTTTATGTGTTTATCTGTAGCCTGGTGTTTGGTGTTAGTGGTAATGCAGCATTGTGGACACACTGGTTGGTATTAGCATCTGTCGTCTATCTCCTATGTGCACAATTCAGTGTCCCCCCTTTTCCTAATGCTATCATGGTAGTCTCAGACTCTTTCCATATATCCCTCTCCTTACCCACGTCAGTGTGTGGGCCCCAACTAGCCTGAAATTAATCCTTCACCTTCCCTCTCCACCCTGGAAACCTAGAACATGAGTCCCCTTTCCCAAGCAAACCCTTCTTTGTCTTTTTACAGTAATGTGCTCATACAATACTTGTACTTCCACGATTGACTTATTTCACTCAGCATAATGACCTCCAGGCTCATCCACATTGTGAGATGATTCACGTATCCCTCATTGTTCTTTAATGTAGCATAGTATTCCATTGTGTGCATGTACCATAATTTGGTTATCCACTTTTCCATTGACGGGCATTTAGGTTGTTTCCATCTCTTTGCTATGATGAATTATGCTGCAATGAACATAGGTGTACATATGTCTGTTCTTGTGCTGTCTCTCACCTCTTTAGGATATATTCCTGGTAATGAAATTGCTGGGTCATACTGTTTGCCACAATGGTTGTACTATTTTACAATCCCACCAGCAGTACACAAGAGTTCCAAACTCTCCACAACCTTGCCAGCATTTGTTATTTTCTGTCCTGTTGAACTTTGCTATTATAGTTGGGGTGAGATGATTTCTCATCGTTTTGATTTGCATCTCTCTAATGACTAATAATCACGACTAGTTTCTCATGTGTTTTTTGGCCACCAGTATATCATTTTTGGTGAATTACCTGTTAAAGTCTTTGAAGACTGAGGTATACCTGATCCAAGCCATGGTCTTTTCATTCTCCTTATATTCATGTGAGTGCTGGAAAATGAAGAAGGAAGATGAAAGAATAGATGCCTTTGAATTGTGGTATTGACTAAGAATATTGAAAATAACATTGACTGCCAAAACAAGGAATAAATTTGTCTTGGAAGAAGTACAGCCAGAATTCTCCTTACAAGTAAGAATGGCCAGACTCATGTACTTGTACTCTCATGTACTTTGGTCATGCTCTCAGAAGGGACCAGTCCCTGGAGAAGGATATCATGCCTGATAAAATAGAGGGTCAGTGAAAAAGGGGAAGACTCTCAACAAGATGGATTGACACAGTGGCTGCACTCATGGGCTCAAGCATAGCAAAGATTGTGAGGATGGCATATGACCAGCCAGTGTTTCTTTCTGATATCCCTAGGGTTGCTATGAATTGGACCAGACTGGATGGCACCTAACTACAACAGCAATTTTCTGTCCCCACCCTCCCTTTGAATCCCTGGTAATCCACAAAGAGTTTCCTTCCTTGAGTAAATTTTTCCTTGACTTTATGTAATAGTGGACTCATACAATACTTGTGCTTTTGTGATTAACTTATTTCTCTTATCAAAATGTTCTCCAAGTTCACCCACATTATGAAGTGTTTTGTGAATTCTTCATTATTCTATAGTGTTGCATAGTATTCCATTGTGTATATGTGCCATAGTTTGGTTATCCGTTCCTCAAATGATAGATGCTTAGGTTGCTTTCATCCCTTTGCTATTGTCAATACTAGCTGTGATGAATGTGGGTGTACATATATCTATTAGTGTCACAGTTCTCATTTCTTTAGGATATATACCTAGTAGTGGGATTACTGGATCAAATGGTATTTCTATTTCCAGCTTTTTAAAGAAGTGCCATACCTTTTTCCATAGTGCTCATACCGTTTTACAGTCCCACCAGCAATGTATGAGAGTTGTTTTGTGGCCTAAGAGTCTATTCAGGAGAATGATCCATGCACACTAGAACTTTTTGTTAGGTGGAGTGTTCTGTATATGTCTATGAGGTAAGTTGATTGTATTGTTGAGATCTGCTGTATCTTTGTTGAGTTTCTTTCTAGTTATTCTGTCCTTCATTAAAAGTGATGCATTAAAGTCTCCTACTATTCACTGCCATTCAGTTGAATCTGACTCATAGTGACCCCTCTTTGGGTTTTTGAGGCAGTATCTCTATGGAAGTAGATGGCCCCGTCTTTCTTCTGAGGAGTGGCTGGTGAGTTTGAACTACCAGCCTTCTGGTTAGGAATCAAATGCCTTAAACACTATGCCATGTTGTAGAATTGTCTGTTTCTCTTTTCAATTCCATTAATGTTTGCTTTATATATTTTTGAGCTCTTTCATTGGGTGCGTAAATATTTATTATGGTTATGTCCTTTTGGAGGATTGACACTTTTATCATTATATTATGACCTTGCTTATCCCTTATGCTGCTTTTCACCTTGAAGTCTATTTTATCAGAAATTAATATTGCAACTCCTACTCTTACTTGTTTGCCATTGCCTTGATATATATTTTTTCTATCCCTTGACTTTTAATTTATTTTTATCTTTTTATATAAGGCGACTCTTGTAGGCAGCATATTGATGGATCTTGTTTTCTTATCCAATCTGCCACTCTTTTTTTTTTTTTCTCAACTGGTGCATTTAATCCCTCCATACTCAGTGTAGTTAATGATTGTATGAATTTACTGTTGTCATTCTTTTGTGTTTTTTTATTGTAGTGTTGATTTCTTTTTTCTGATTATTTTTCTATGCTGAGTTCATTTTGTTATTAGGTTTTCTTTTCATTTTCATCATTGTTGTTGATTTTGTCTTTACTAAATCCTTATGATTTTCTTCTTATTTTGGTTACAAGGCTTATAAATTTTCTTGTAGTTATCCTGTAGTCAATTCTTATCTTCCTAAGTTTGGAACACTCTGTTCTAAATTGGTATTGCCTGACTTCTTCTCCATTTGGAAGTTCTGTAGTTATACACATTTATTCTCTACATTTCTTCTTTGGTTGTTTTCGTTTACAGATTGATACCTCTGTTTCTCTGTTTTCCATTTTGTAAACTTATTTTAGTTTTGAGAATTCTTTTTTTTTCTGGGTTGAGGTCTAGATGGTGTTGTCTTATTGTTAATTTCTTATCTTCAATTGTTGGTTTTCTGTTTAAATGACCCCCTTTTGCATTTCTTGTAGGGCTGGTCTGATTTTTACAATTTCTTAATTTCTGTTTGTCTGGGAATGTCCTAATTTCACCATTATATTTGAAGGACACTTTTGCTGGTTATATAATTCTTGGTTGACATTTACCTCTTCCCAGTGTCCATCCCTCCATGGACTCCTGCCCCCTAAGCTGTCTCCCTCTGAATAGGCAGCTCTTCTTTCTCAATGATTGTTCTCTCCAAGGAGTGTATTTACCTCAGGTAAATGTTCAACTCATATGCCTGTCTTCTGTTTGGCTGGAAACCACAGGTGTGGGTTCAATTCCAGACCTGAAGAGCAGCTAGGGGCCATAGTCTCAGTGGTTCCACCAGGCAAACCTGGTCCCCC
>NW_006926113.1:9113-9675 GCF_000298275.1 Orycteropus afer afer | reverse complement strand
AATGTTGAATAGAAGTGGTGATAACGGGCATCCTTGTCTGGTTCCTGTTTGCAAGAGGAATGGTTTTAGTCTCTCTCCATTGAGAATAATGTTAGCTGTTGGTTTTGCATAGATGTCCTTTATTATGGTGAGGAATGTCCCTTCTATTCCTATTTTGAGGAGAGTTTTGATCAGGAATGGGTGTTGGATTTTATCAATGCCTTTTCTGCATCAATTGATATGATTATGTGGTTCTTCTCCTTTGTTTTATTTATGTCGTGGATGACGTTGTTTGTTTTTCTGATGTTGAACCATCCTTACATACCTGATATGAAGCCCACTTGGTCATAATAAATGATTTTCTTGATATGTTGTTGGAGTCTATTGGCTAGGATTTGTTGAAGATTTTTGCATGTATATTCATGATGGATATTGGTCTGTAGTTTTCCTTTTGAGAGATGTCTTTGCCTGGTTTTAGTATCAAGATTTTGCTTGCTTCATAAAATGAGTTAAGGAGGATTCCATCCTTTTCTATGTTTTGGAATAGTTTGAGTAGGATTGGTATCAGTTCTTCTCTGAATGT
>NW_006926113.1:6813-7353 GCF_000298275.1 Orycteropus afer afer | reverse complement strand
TATACTTGAGCCCATCATCGCAGACACTGTGTCAATCCATCTCAATGAAGGCCTCCCCCTCTTTCATCGACCCTCCACCCTACAAAGTATTATATCCTTCTCCAGGGAATGGTGCTTTCTGACAACATGAGCAAAATAGGTGAGACAAAGTCTGGCTATTCACGCTTCCAAGGAGCATTTTGGGTGCATTTCCTCCAGGACAGATCTGTTAGTTCTTTTAGCAGTCCATGGTACTTTCAGCATTCTTTGCCAGCACCATAACTCAAAAGCATCAACTGTTCTTCAGTCTTCCTTATCCAGTGTCCAGCTCTCACATGCATATGAGGCAATTGGAAATATCATGGCTTGTGTCAGGCACACCTTAGTCTCCAAGGAGACATCCTTGCTCCTTAGCACTTAAACATTTCCTCCGTGGTTGACTTTGCCAATGCTACACACATCTAATGTCCTGAGTGCTGTTTCCATTGGAATCGATTGTATAACCAAGCAACATGAATTCTTTGACAACCTTAATCTTCTCTCCATTTATTGTGATGCTGC
>NW_006926113.1:3708-4794 GCF_000298275.1 Orycteropus afer afer | reverse complement strand
CTGTTTCTCTTCAATTTGAGTGGTGCCACATCAGCAAATGGAGGTCTTGAAAGCTTTACTTTATCCATTGGACTAAGGCTGGGTTTACTCAGATGATGCAGCTCTTTTCCAGTCCTATTTTGGGAGTCTTCTAACCTAACCGGACTAGTCATAAAGTTGCATGGTAATGTATCAAACAGTGTTTCTTTGCTATTCATAAGGTTTTCCCTGGTCAGTTCTTTGAGAAGTGGATGGCCTCTTCTTTCTTCCTAGTCTACCTCACTCTGTAAGTTGGGCTAATACCTCTGCACCATGTGCATCCCACTGGGTTTGAAACACTAATGGCTCAGTCTCAAAACTCACATCAACACTTCACCATGGTAGGACAAACCGAGAGAGAGTTTGTCTCCCTGTTGGAAACCTCTCATACCACCCTTACCTGGGTCCCTGCAGCTGACTCCTCCTCTGTCCAGATTCCTAGGTCTTTTAATCCCCTTTTTCCTGCTGTCTCACCCTGCTGCTTTGGGCGTCCCTGAGTTCCCTCTCCTCACCTGGACCCCTATAGCTGACTGCTCCTCTGTCCGGGTTCCTGGCTTTTAATCCCCTTTCTCCCACTCTCCTGCCCTGCTGCTTTGGGCATGACTGAGTTCCCTCTCCTCACCTGGATCCCTGCGGCTGACTGCTCCTCTGTCCAGGTTCCTGGCTTTTTATCCCCTTTCTCCCACTCTTCTGCCTTGTTGCTTTGGGCATGCTTGAGTTTCCTCTCCACACCTAGATCCCTGTGGCTGACTGTTACTCTGTCTGGGTTAATAGCTTTTAATCCCCTTTCTCCTGCTCTTCCACCATGCTGCTTCTGGTGTGCCTGAGTTCCTTTTAAACCCTTTCTCTGGCTCTCTGGCCCTGCTGCTTTGGGCGTGCTTGAGTTACCTCTCCTCACCTGGGTCCCTGCAGCTGACTGCTCCTCTGTCTGGGTTCCTGGCTTTTAATCCCCTTTCTCCCACTCTCCTGCCCTGCTGTTTGTTTTGGGGATGCCTGAGTTCCCTCACCTCACCTGGATCCCTCACCTGAGTTCACTCACCTCACCTGGATCCTTGTGGCTGACTGTGT
>NW_006926113.1:0-1402 GCF_000298275.1 Orycteropus afer afer | reverse complement strand
AATATTTGTCCTTTTGTGATTGACTTATTTCACTTATTTCACTCAGCATAATGTAACAGTCCATTCTATCTTACAACTTTCTTAACTTCCTCACCATTTAGAAGTTCTGTAATTGCACAGTCTTTTCCCTCTTTTTGTTTGTAGTGGTCCTCACTTGCCAATTGATGTCTCTGGTTCCCAAAATTCACGGAAACAATTCTGCTATCTCCCACTCAGTTAGACAAAAATTACAATTGAATAACCATGAAAAAAACTAAAAGCACATGGACAAAAATACACCATGTAATCACATTAAAAGAAAGAAAAAAGGGAAAAAAAAGAAGAAGAAATACTGCAATATCTGGGGATAAGGCACTAAGAGAAAAAAGGTAGAGAAGGAGAATAGTGAAGAAAAAAATGGGAAAAATGCAAAAAGAAAAACAAGGAATGGGGTTAACCCTGAGAAAAAAGGAGGAAGGAAAAAAATGAATTTAAATTGAAAAAAAAAATTCAACCAGGAACAAGGAAAAGAAAAAAAAGTGCTCTACACTAGGACCTGCGCAGTGTGGGGAGAATAATAAATGGTAGCAAAAATGACAAAAGCATTAATAATAATAGCACTTTTGAAACAGACAAATACAAGCAAACTAAACACCAGAAAAAAGAAAGAGATAAAGAAGAAAAGAAAAAGAAAGAAAAGAAAACAATCAGTGGAGGACTGGGCAGGACATCCAGGATCTGTCCAAGCACACAGACATGGATGGAGTTCTTCCGGGCCCAGAAGGTGGGTGGGAGTGGGGATGACCACACCTTCATTCACCAAGTGGGTGTGGGGTATAAGAATAACAAGAGGAATGTTGCACCTTTTCAGTTGTGCAGGTCCGGAGTGTCCGGAGTGTCCGTGGGGTTACTGGCAAGTAGAACCTGTTCTTAAGCCCCTGGAATGTGGGAGAGTGTTGTTTCTTTATTTCCAAAATGGTCAAGCTGCTTGTAAACATTCGAAATGGCAACATCCTCCAGACAGGCAAAATTCCACAGCTCAGCCCGTCTTCCTCTTCACTGCTGCTTCACGTTTTAGGAATAAAACCACCAGCCACCAGAGCAGTCCTCCGTGCAGTCCCTTGCTAGCAGGGCTGATTTTTAGGTTAATTCTTAGGTCCTACCAGCACTTGGGAATCTCCAAGCTGTCTGTACTGTCAGTATTGCTCAGGATTGCTGCCAGACCATAGCCCCGTATGTCTCCTTTTTTGGTATTTTCATGCAAATTCTTCTGCTACTTGAGGTTTAGTCCACTTCTATATCCTTCCCTTCAAGGCTCAGGAGTCCAGGATTATCTTCTATGTCTGTGTGTGTTGGATGGGGTTCTCTAGAGAAACACAAAAACCAGCAAAGTATATATATATATATATATATATATATTTAT
>NW_006926112.1:7822-9267 GCF_000298275.1 Orycteropus afer afer | reverse complement strand
TGAAATATCTAGAATACACAAGTGTATAGAGATTGAAATTTACAAGTGGTCCCCAGGGGTGTGTGGGAGGGAGGGGGAAAGAACACTCAATGTGTAGGAGACACTGAGCTTCTATTAAGGGTGATGATATAATTTTGGGAATAGATAAAGGTTATGGTTGAACACCATGACAAATATAATAAATGTCACTAAATTGCACATGTAAAGAATGTTGAAATGGCAAATGTTTATATACATATATATGTTTACCAAAATGAGATTATTGCATTTGAATAGAATTCACTGAGTTTGTTTTCTCCTGGCAACTGTGTTATGGATGGCATCAGTGCATAAATTATATTGAGGCCTCTTAGAAATTCCAAGAATGTTTCTGTGCATCTCCACTGGGTTCCCATGCCCCTTAGTGAAATAAATCACACCCTGGAACTCCCTCCCAGGCTGAGCAGTAGCTGGAATAAATTACACTCTCCTAAAGAAAATATAAATACGCAGATAGATGCTTTCTCATGATAGATCACTTTCCTTGTCACACTTCCTTGGCTTTCTTGGAGCCATCCTGTCTGGCCACTCATACATCTATTACGTCACAGGCAGTGTGGGGAATGCTGTAGGAATGAGCACTGTTCATTGATACAAAACTCTTCATTAAACAAACGTATCCTGAGTACTTACTACGTGCTAGACATCGTGTTGGGTGCAGGGCTATGATGATGTTGTCAACATTGTGTTGACAGACATCATTGTCTCCTCTTGGAGTTTTGAGAGTGGGATGAGGGAGATAGATGATGAACTCATTATACAAATAATTAAATAGTTAAAATTGTAGTAATAATCATGTAGGAAGATGGGAGTTTACAATAGGGGGAAGGAGTCTAGTTTGGGGCCTGTGATCTGGAAATACTTCATTGAGGAAGACACATTTAAATTGGGTTCAGCATTAGTCAGTGTAGGCCAAATTTTGCTGCAGTAACAAGCAATCCCTAAAGCTCAGTGGTTTAACACAACCAAGGTCTATTTCTCCCTCATTTTACCCATCCTGTATGGATTGGCATCCTATGTACAGCTAAGCCACCCCCCTCCACAGTCATGCAGGGAACCTGGATGACTGAGGCTCCCACCACCTTGTGCTCCTTACTCATCTTGTGGCTACGCTGTGTGGAACTTTCCATCTCAGTTGCCACGGAGGTGTAAGAGGGAAACTGGAGAAGCGTGTGTGAACATTTTGTTGCTTCTGCCCAAAAGTGATGTTTTTCATCTCCACTCACATTTCAATGATCATAATTAATCAGAGGAGTCACCTAACCACAAAGGATAGTTGTCCATTCAATGGGTATTTGCTTGACTAGAATGTCTACCATGGGATCTAAAGGATAAGTAGAAATTAGCTGGGAAAAGATAGGAAGTGTATCCCTGGCAGAACCAATAGTATATTAAAAAAAAAAAAA
>NW_006926112.1:5630-7267 GCF_000298275.1 Orycteropus afer afer | reverse complement strand
TTAGCAGTCAAGTGCCTTAGGCACTATGCTACCAGAGCTCCCGGCAGAAACACTAAGAAAGCTAAATTAAAAAAGAAAAGAAAATGAAGAGTCAATTAACTCTAGCTGGGGAAATTATAAATCATAATAGTTACACTCCTTAATTGTATCCTTCAAAGGGAAATGAAAGTGCACTTCCATAAAAGCAGTAAAAAGACGTAAGCCATTAAGTCTTGGGCAAACATGTCTCTTATGACTCAGTGGCACCATATGATAATTGGGAGGCATCTCAAACTGAACTCTCAACCTTCCTGCTGCCCCATGACTTTCTCACCTCAGATGTCAACAATGGGGTCACCACCTTCTGTGGACTGAGATTCTTTAGGACTCAGCAAGGGTGCTCAGAACAGCTTTGGTATTACACCTCCCACACTTTCCAGCAGGTGGATGGGAAGCATGTCATCCCCTAGACCAGTGATTGGTTTGGGTCTGATGTATGATCCAAGCTGGGCCAGTGAGATTCAGTTCTGGAACTTCTCATGAAACTCAGAAGTCTCTTTCCACGTGGTTGCTGCACGAGATGAATTAACTCAGAGTGACAGGCAGAACTTTTGCCACCCAAAGCCGAGCCTGTTGAGATGACAATGACAGTAGAGCTGAGAGACAGCAAGTAACATTGGCATCCTAAGCGACATTGGACTTTTTGATTCAGCTGTGCCACCACCCATGCGTCAGTGGGGGCTTGTGTGTTGCTGTGAGGTCCAACAGGTTTCAGAGGAGCTTCCAGACCGAGACAGACTAGGAAGAAAGGCTTGGTGATCTACTTGTGAAATCAGCCTATGAAAACCCTATGGATCCCAGTGATTCACTCCCATTGTGTGTGGGGTCACCATGGATCAGGGGCCTGAAGACAACTTAATCTCTACATTGTTAGTTACCTGAGTCGATCCATTCCCTTTTTTTTTTTCTCACACCAGTCTGAGTTGTGCTTTTGTTTAACTTAGTTGTTTAGTTCTTTTTTTCTGAAACTTACTCAGTTCCAGGTATTGCACTAAACAATTGACATGAATCATCTCATGTAACTCTATGAGAGACAGAATAATTATGATCGCCACTGAACTGACGAGGAGACTGAGACCTACAGAGGTGAGACCACCTGCCCGAGATCATCAGAGTCAGGATTCTAACCCATATCTGTTTGACCCAAAGTCTGCCTGGCACTCAGTATGAGCACAGCTGCCAGATTCGGAGATTCAGAGGCAGAAGCTGAGGGTCCTGGGGGTAGAGGGGAAGAGCTAGATGCCAGCGGCCTAGGCGGCTTGAGCTTTCTTCAGAGAGCACTTAGGAGCTATGGAGGGTGAGGTGAGGAGGAAACTGCAATGTGAGCAGTGGGACCAGTAATAAAAATTGTAACAAAAATAATATTTATCAAAACCACCATGAAACACCACTTCACAATCACCAAAAAAAAAAAAACCAAAAAACGTGTTGCCATGGAGTCATTTCCGACACATGGCAACTGCATGTGTTACAGAATAGAACTGCTCCATGGCGTTCTTTTTGGCTGTAATCTTATGGAAGCACATTGTCAGGTTTTTCCTCCAACCTGCTAACCTTTAATTAGGTAAAAAACCAAACCAAACTCACTGCCGTTGAGT
>NW_006926112.1:2356-4312 GCF_000298275.1 Orycteropus afer afer | reverse complement strand
AAAAAAAAAAAAAAAAAAAAAAACCCTTAAAAGGTAGAACTTACAGATAGTTCTTAAAATAACATAATGTTCAAGGCAGACTTTCTTTACCTGTTAAGTTAAACTATTTTTTTTTTTTATTGACTTCAAGGGATATTTTTGAATTAAGGCTTAAAGATTATCTCAGTGTGACATTTTCAGGGGTTCATCCAGCCTTCATGGCTCCAGAAAGTCTAGAGTCCATGAGAATTTGAAATTCTGTTTTGCATCATCCCCCTTTTGATCAGGATTCATCTATGGAATCTTTGATCAAAATTTTCAGTAATGGTAGCTAGGCACCACCTAGTTGTTCTGATCTCATGGCAAAGGAGTCAGTGGTTCATGGGGACAGTTAGCCACACATTCCATATCTTCCTCCTGACTCTCCTTCTTCCTCTGTTGTTCCAGGTGAATACAGACTAATTGTTGTGTCTTGGATGGCCACTTGCAAGCTTTTAACACTCCAGGCACTATGCAATGAACTAGAGGGTAGCACAGAAGTACTGAACACATTATTAGGCCAATTAAATGGGATGTCCCATGAAACCATGATCTTAAACCTCCAAATCCCATGAGGTGTTTGGTTGTACATAAGCAGCCTCAGTAGCTACTCTTTTGTTGTTGTTATTGTTGTAAATATATCTATCACATAACTTTTGCAAATTCAATTCTTTACAGGTGGAACACTTACAGACAGCAATTATAATAATGTTGTTGTTGTTAGGTGCCATCAAGTCATCTCCAACTCATAGCGACCCTATGCATAGCCGCATGAAACACTGCCTGGTCCTGTGCAGGCCTCATGATTCATGCTATACCTGAACCCATCATTGCAGCCACTGTGTTAATCCATCTTGTTGAAGGTCTTCCCCTATTTTACCAAGTATGGTGTCCTTCCCCAAGGACTGGTTTCTCCTGATAACATGTCCAAAGTACATGAGATGAAGTCTCGCTATCCTTACTTTTTTCTTCTTCTTCATTGTTATTGTGATTTGGGTGAAAGGTTACACAGCAAATTCATTTTCCATACAGCAGTTCATACACGTTTGTTTCATGACAGTGACTGCAGTTCCCCCAGTGGAACAGCTCCTTCTCACTTCTTCCTCATAGTTACATCTTCCCTGTGTCCTTCTTTCCTATGTACTCATGCCCTCTGAGCTATCGCCCTGTGCAAACAGTGCCCTTCTGTTCTCCCATGATTGATTGCTCTATGGAGCATATCTCCCTGATGTAAATGTTCACCTTATATGCCTGTCCATTGTTTGGCTGGAAGCCATGGGAATGAATTCAGTTCTAGACCTGAAGGGTAACTCGGGGCAAAGTCTCTGGGGTCTCACCAGGCTCTATCAGAGCGGCAAACCTGATCTTTTTTTTATTATGTTGAGTGGTGTCCCACATTGTTCTCCCACTCTATCTGGGATCTCCTGCACTGATCCTTTTCTGAGTAGTTGACAGTGGTAGCTGGGCACCATCTAGTTCCTCTGGTCTCATGGTCATATAGGCTGAAGATCACATGGTTCACCATCCTCACTTCTAAGGAGTATTCTGGCTGTACTTGTTCAAGATAGATTTGTTTGTTCTTCTGGCAGCTCATGGTATACTCAAGATTCTTTTCCAACACCACAACTGAAAGGTATTAATTCTTCTTCGGTCTTCCATGTTCATTGTTCAGCTTTCACATGCATATGAGGTGATTGGAAATACTATGAGGTGCACCTCAGTCCTCCAAGTAATACCTTTTGCTTTTTAACACTTTCAAGAGGTCTTTTGATGGAAAGCAGTATGGCGATTCCTTCAAAAGTTGGAAATACAAATACCATTTGACCCAGCCATCCCATCACTAGGTATATACCCTAAAGAAGTGAGAGCCATAACAAGAACAGATATATGCATGCCGATGTTCATCGCAGCACTATTTACAATAGCCAAAACTTGGAA
>NW_006926112.1:0-1766 GCF_000298275.1 Orycteropus afer afer | reverse complement strand
ATTTCTTGCCTGCTGCTTCCATGAGTGTTGATTATGGATCCAAGTAAAATGAAATCCTCGACAACTTCAATGTTTTCTCCGTTTAGCATGATGTTGCTTATTCATCCATTTGTGAAGAGTTTTGTTTTCTGTATGTTGAGGTGTAATCCATACTGAAGGCTATAGTCTTTGATCTTTATCAGTAAGTGCTTTAAGTCCTTTTCACTTTCGGTGAGCAAGGTTGTGTCATCTGCATATCTCATGTTATTAATAAGTTTTCTTCCCATCCTGATGCTGCATTCTTTATATTGTCCAGCTTCTCAGACTATTTTCTCAGCATACAGATTGAATAAGTATGATAAAAATTATACAACCCTGATGCACACTTTTTATGGTCTTAAATCAGGCAGTATCCCCTTGACTACCTCTTGTTCTATGTATAGGTTCCTCATGAGCACATTCAGTGTTCTGGAATTCCCATTCTTCACAGTGTTATCCATAATTTGTTATGATCCACACAGTCAAATGTCTTTGCGTATTCAATAATAACAGGTAAACAACTTTCTGGTATTCTCTGCTTTCAGCCAAGATCCATCTGACATCAGCAATGATGTCTCTCATTCCATGTCCTTTTCTGGCTCAAATTTATGACAGTTCCCTGTCTAGTTACTGCTTTAACAATTTTTGAATTAGCTTCAGCAAAAATTTACTTGCATGTGATATTAATGATATTGTTTGATAATTTCCACATTTCTTGGATCACCTTTCTTTGAAATGGGCACAAATATTGATCTCTTCCAGTTGGTTGGCCAGGTAGCTGTCTTCCAAATTTCTTGGCATAGATGAATGAACACTTCCAGTGTTGCATCTATTTGTTGAAATAACTCTATTGGTGTCCCATCCATTGTTGTTCTATCCTGAGGAGTGTCATGGTGTTTTACTGTGGTTTTGATTTGCCTCTCTCTGATGGCTAATAGGATCTCTAACGGCACAGTGGTTAAGGCATTCAGCTACTAACCACAATGTTGGTGGTTCAGACACCCCAACTGCTCTGCAGGAGAAATACGAGGCAGTCTACTTCCATAAACTGAATATTTACCTGAAACATCGTCAAATCCGCTGAAAAAGAACTCTTTAATGTGCTGAAGAGTAAAGATGTCTCTTTGAAGCTGAAGGTGCTCCTGACCCAAGCCATGATGTTTTTAATCGCCTCATATGCACGTGAAAACTGGACAATGAATAAGAAGTCTGAAGAAGAGGTGATGCTTTTGAGTTGTGGTGCTGGCAAAGAATGCTGAAAGTGCCATGGACTGCCAGAAAAACAAACATATCTGCCCTGAAAGAAGTGCAACAAGAATGCTCCTTGGGAGCGAGAATGTCCAGACTTTGTCTCACCTACTTTAGTCATGTTATTAGAAGGGTCCATTCTCTGGAGAAGGATATCACGCTTGGTAAAGTGGAGAGTCAGCAAAAAAGAGGAAGGCCCTCAATGAGATGGACTGACACAGTGGCTACAAGGATGGGCTCAAGTATAGCAAGGATTGTGAGAATGGCACAGGACCAGGCAGTGTTTTGTTCTGTCATACATGGGTCACTATGAGTAAGAGCGGACTCAATGGCAACTTCCATAAAGATTACAGTCTTGGAAACCCTATAGGGCCATTCTACTCTATCCTATGGGGTTGCTATGAGTCAGAACTGACTCAATGGTAACTTTTTTTTTTTTTTATTAGGATTTGGGTGAAGATTTACAGAGTAAATTCACTTTTCATACAGCAGTTCACATA
>NW_006926111.1:8226-9279 GCF_000298275.1 Orycteropus afer afer | reverse complement strand
CTTAGGATGCAGTCATGTGATCCATCATGGGAACCACCACTCACAACTGGAGTCCAGCCAAGTTGACACATCTTCAACTATCACACATCCCTTAGAGCAATAGACCACAGGACACCAGAGGACCAACATTCAAATTGAAGAAATGCAGGACAAACAGGAGTGCATAAATATGAGGGGCACAGGGGGAAGGTTACAGGGTAGGGAGGGGAGGAGACTGGGTTAGGGTTGGACATGGTAAATAGGGAATGAAACTAAATGTATGCATAACGTTGAATGTAAAACAAGCTCTTAAAAATAAATAATAAAAAAATTAACTTAAAAAAAAGTCAAAGAAGGGTTTGCTTAGGGAAGGGAACTCACTTTGTAAGTTACTGGGGATAGGAGAGAAGGGGAGGGGGAAATTTCATATTAGTTGGGGGCCACACTGAGTTGGGTAAGGGGAAAGATGGTATGGAAAGAGTCTGTGGCCAGCATAATAACATTGGGGAAAGGGAGGACACCAAATTGTGCACATAAGATATAGATGACAGAGACTAATACCAGTATATCCACAATACTGCATTACCACTAACACCAAACACCAGGCTACAGATAAATACATAGACAACTGAGAAGATCAGATGGAGGTCAGTGAACAGGAATATACTCCAGACCAATGATAGATTCAGCTGAGGATAATCTTGCACAGATATACAGATACTAGTGATACAAAATAACCACAATCATTACAGAAGCAACAAAAGCCAGACTTGGAGCAATCCCTCATAGACAGTGATGGAGAGAGAGCCACCGGATCTGCCAACTCAGGACCAGAGTATTAGGGGACACCAGGGTGAATTAGCATAACATAATACATAAAAATCTTGTTCCACAACCTACTATGGTGAGTAGTGCCTGGGGTCTTAAAAGCTTTCGAGTGGCCATCTAAGATAGAGCTAATGGTCTCCTTTCATCGGAAGCAAAGAAGAGTGAAGAAAACCAAGGGCATTTGGAAACAATCAGCCCTAGGACATGATGGACCTCAAGACCAGAAGAACTAGATGGTGCCTGGCT
>NW_006926111.1:7282-7813 GCF_000298275.1 Orycteropus afer afer | reverse complement strand
CAAAGCTGGACAGACAGGAGTACATAACTAAGAAGGGCACAAGGATGGGGGGCTCACAGGGCAGGGAGAGGAGGAGAGTGGGTTAGTGTTGGGTATGGTAATTGGGAAGTGAAACAAAATGTACACGAACTGTTGGATGTAAAACAAATTCTGCTCTGTAAATCTGCACCCAAAGCACAATAAAAAATAAATAAAATAAAATGCATCTTTGCCCAGCCCCCCCCCTTTTAATTGTGATTTGGGTGAAAATTTACAGACCAAATTCACTTTCCATACAACAGTTCACATACACTTTGTCTCATGACACTGACCACAATTTACCACAATGCAAGAGCTCCCCTCCCACTTCCTCCCAATAATTACCTCTTCCCTGTGTCCCTGCCTCCATGCCCTCCTGCCCCTTGAGCTGTCTCCCTGTTCTCTCCCAAAGTTCTCTCCATGATTGTTCTCTCCAAGGAGTGTATCTACCTCAGGTAAATGTTCAACTCATATGCCTGTCTTTTGCTTGGCTGGAAGCCACAGGTGTGGGTT
>NW_006926111.1:2866-6925 GCF_000298275.1 Orycteropus afer afer | reverse complement strand
AAAGTAGGAGGTGGAACAATGTTTTGTGTAGTATGTTATGCCAATTGAGCTTGATATCTCCTGCGACTATGGTCCCAAGCCCACAGGTTCAACTACTTGATCCCTCTGGGTAGCTGGCTGTGACCAAGCTGTGACTACAACCTTGCCTCTTGTCAGCTCTAGTATACACCTGGGAATTCAGATCATACACATAAACTTATAGGACCATTGTCTGCCAGGGCCCTTTTTTAAAAATAATATTTTATTGTGTTTTCAGTGAAAAGTTCATACAGCAAATTAGGTTCCCATTTAACAATTACTACACAAATTGCTCAGTGACATAGGTTACATTTTTCACAGTGCATCAACATTCTCATTAATTCCGTTCTGGATGTTCTGTTTCCAGAAATCTGATTTCCTTGTGCTCCTTCCCTTTACATCTTTGTTTTGAAAATAATTGTCGACTATTTGGTCTCATGTAGATAATATTTTAAAGATGTCATACCCATGGGTAATACTCTTTATTTTATGAGCTAGGGGCCTTGTTTTTGTTTTGTTTAGTTTTCTCTTGTTATGACTAACACATTTTGATTTGTGTTAGATCAGAGCTCTAGGCTTCCCTATTTCATAAACCAAGGAACACTGGATTTTGGAACCGGAGAGAACTTAGAGAGTATGTGTGGAAGTGGAAAGAGGCATCCAGGGAGAGTGAAGATTACATATTATTTAAAGGAGTTCAAAGTTCATCATTTGATTTTTATTTCACTGTCTCCAGAATCTTGAATTTAGATTTTTTTTTTTAATTTTATCCTCACCTCATGTGCCTTAGGGAGCTCTGGTAGCATAGTGCCTAAGGCACTTGACTGCTAACCAGAAGGCTGGATGTTCAAACCCACCAGCCACTCCTCAGAAGAAAGGTTGGGCAATCTACTTCCATAGTGATACTGCCTCGGAATCCCAAGGAGGGTTCGCTATGAGTCGGGGCCGACTTGAAGGCACATAAGAACAACAACAACATGTGCCTTAAACTCATCTTTAGTGAAAACAAACTCAATACTTCCTGGTTCTCTCCTCTCTGACATTCACCCCTCACTTGCATCATGGAGGATGAGAAATTTGAGGTGGACTAGAGTCTGAAGAATAGAAAAGATTTTAATAGTTTGGGAAGGAAAGTTGGATGGCTACTTGTCACTCAATATTCAGTCTCCCCTTTCAAATCAATAGAATCAGCCCTTCCCATTTAGCTAGGCAGTGGCCACTCAGAATGGAGACTATATTTCTCCCAGCCCCCCTTGCTGTTAGGTGTGGTCATGTGATTAAGTTCTGGCCAATGAGATATCACCAGAAAGATAGAAAATTATTCATCCTGTACAGAAAAAGAAAGGTGGTTTGCTTTTGGAAGGCAAGATGTAAAAGCCCCAATCCTAGGAATGAAACATTAAAAAATATTGCCTTTGTAGAGCTTTCCAATGCAAAATGACAGCCCTCTATCACACTCATCTTTGTTGTTGTTAGGTGCCCTGAAGTTGTGTCTGACTCATAGCAACCCAATGCACAGCAGAACAAAACACCACCCAGTCCCACGCCAGTTTGACTATCCTTGCTATACTTGAGCCTATTGTCACAGCCACTGGGTCAGTCCATCTCCTTGAAGGCCTTCCCCTCTTTCATCAACCCTCCACCTTACCAGGCATGACATCCTTCTCCAGGGAATGGTCCCTTCTGACAACATGACTGAAATAGGTGAGAGGAAGTCTGGCCATTCTCACTTCCAAGGAGCATTCTGGCTGCACTTCCCCCAGGACAGATCTGTTAGTTCTTTTAGCAGTCCATGGTACTTTCAGCATTCTTCGCCAGCACCAAAACTCAAAAGCATCAATTCTTCTTCGGTCTTCCTTATTCATTGTCCAGCTCTCACATGCATACGAGGCAATTGGAAATATGGTGTGTTTTAGGTGCACCTTAGTCCTCAAGGAGACATATTTGCTCCTCAGCACTTGAAAGAGGTCCTTTGGAGCCAACTTGCCCAGTGCTATATGTTGTCTAATGTCCAGACTGCTGCTTCCATTACTGTCGATTGTAGAACCAAGCAATGTGAAGTCTTTGACAACTTCAATCTTTTCTCCATTTATCATGATGCTGCTTATAGGTCCAGTTGTGAGGATATTTGTTATCTTTATATTGAGAAGTAATCCATACTGCAGTCTGTATTCTTCAATCTTCATCAGTGAGTGCCTCAAGTCATCCTCACTTTCAGCAAGCAAAGTTGTGTCATCAGCATATCGCAGGTTGTTAATGATTCTTCCTCTAATCTTGATGCCAAGTTCTTCTTCATATAGTCCAGCTTCTCGGATTATTTGCTCAGCATATAGATTGAATAAGTGTGGGGAAAGGATACAACAATGACGTACTCCCTTCTTGATTTTAAACCATGCAGTGTCCCCTCGTTCTGTTTGAATGACAGCCTTCTGGTCAGTGTACAGGTTTTTCATGAGTACAGTCAAGTGTTCTGGAATTCCCATTCTTCTCAATGTCATCCACAATTTTTTATGGTCTACACAATCAAATGCCTTTGTATAGTCAATAAAACACAAGTAAACATCTTTCTGGTATTCTTGCTTTGAGCCAGGATCCATCTGACAGCAGCTATGATATCCTTTGTTCCGCATCCTCTTCTGAATGTCAACATACTGCTGCAACTGTTTTTGAATTATCTTCAGTAAATTCTTACTTACGTGTGATATTAATGATATTGTTTGGTAATTTCCACATTCTGTGGGATCACCTTTCTTTGGAATGGGTACCAATATGGATATCTTCCAGTTAGTTGGCCAGGGATCTGTTTTCCAAATCTCTTGGCATAACTGAGTGAGTGCCTCCAGTGGGGCATCTGTTTGTTGAAACATCTCGATGGGTATTCCGTCAATTCGTGGAGCCTTGTCCCTTGCCAATTCCTTCAGTGCAGCTTCAACTTCTTCCTTCAATACCATTGGTTCTTGATCATATGCCACCTCCTGAAATGGATGAAGATTGACCAGGTCTTTTTGGTACAGTGACTCTGTATTCCTTCCATCTTTTTTTGATGTTTCCTGCATCATTCACTATTTTGCCCATAAAATCTTTCAATATTGCAACTCGAGGCTTAAATTTTTTCCTTAGTTCTTTCAGCTTGAGAAATGCTGAGCATGTTCTTCCCTTTTGGTTTTTTAACTCCAAGTCTTTGCACATTTCATTATATTAATTGATTTTATCTGCTCAAGCTGCTCTTGAAATCTTCTGTTCAGCTCTTTTATCTTGTCATTTCTTCCATTTGTTTTAGCTATTCTCTGCTCAAGGGCAAGTTTCAGAGTCTCTTCTGTCATCCATTTTGGTCTTTTCTTCTTTTCTTGTCTTTTTAGTGATCTCTTGCTTTCTTCATGGATGATGTTCTTGATATCTTCCCATAATTCATCTGGCTTTCGGTCATTGGTGTTCAATGCATCAAATCTATTCTTTAGATGGTCTCTAAATTCAGGAGGGATATATTCAAGATTATATTTTGGCCCTCGTGGGCTTGTTTTAATTGTCTTTTACTTCAAGTTGAACTTGCGTATGAGCAGTTGATGGGCTGTTCCACAATCAGCTCCTGGCCTGGTTTTGGCTGAAGATATTGAGCTTTTCCATCGCCTCTTGCCACAGATGTAGTCACTCTGATGCCTCTGTATTCCATCTGGTGAAGTGTTCGTGTATAGCCACTGTTTGTGTTGTTGAAAAAAGATATTTGCGGTGAATAAGTCGTTGGTCTTGCAAAATTCTATCATGCGATTTCCAGCATCATTTCTTTCACCAAGGCCAAATTTTCCAACTACCGGTGATTCTTCTTTGTTTCCAACTTTTGCATTTCAGTCCCCAGTGATAATTAACACATCCTGATTGCATGTTCAGTCAATTTCAGACTGCAGAAGCTGATAAAAATCTTGTTTCCTCATCTTTGGCTTTGGTGGTTGAGGCATAAATTTGAATAATAGTCATATTAACGGGTCTTCCTTGTAGGCATATGGATATTATCCTATCACTGACAGCATTGTACTTCAGGACAGA
>NW_006926111.1:2147-2717 GCF_000298275.1 Orycteropus afer afer | reverse complement strand
AGATTCATGCTTCGTACATTCCATGTTCTGATTATTAATGGATGTTTGCAGCTGTTTCTCCTCAATTTGAGTCATGCCATGTCAGCAAATGGAGGTCTGGAAAGCTTTGCCTTATCCGTATCATTAAGGCTGGTTCTACACTGATGATGCAGCTCTTTCCTGGTCCTATTTTGAGAACCTTCTGACCTAAGTGGCTTATTCTTCTGCACTGTATCGGACAATGTTTCTGGGCTATTTATAAAGTTGCACAATAATATATCAGGCAGTGTTTCTCTGCTATTCATAAGGTTTTCCCTGGCCAGTTTTTGAGAAGTGAATGGCCTCCTCCTTCTTCCTCATCTGTCTCAGTCTGTAAACTGTTGAAACCTGTGTACCATGTGCAACCCTACTGGGTTTGAGACACCAGTGGCACAGCCTCAAGCCTCACAGCAACACGCCACCAGAGTAGGACAAACTGACAGACAAGTTTGTCTCCTTTAGCTGTTCAAAACCTCTCCATCCTCCCCACCCTCTCCTTACATAGATCCCTGCCTCTTTCTTGCCACCTGGGAGGGGTGTGGCCTGTGTCCC
>NW_006926111.1:0-1763 GCF_000298275.1 Orycteropus afer afer | reverse complement strand
TGACCCTGCCATTCCTGTCCTTAGTTATGCACTCCTGTCTGTCCAGCTTTCCCTCCATGTGAATGCTGCCCCTCTGTTGCCCCATGGCCTATTGTTACAAGGGGTGTATCTCTATAGAGTAGGTGGGTGCTTCAGCCTGGGTTCAGTGTTCTGCATGTAAGTATTATTACTGTTGAGTTGAGAGCCAGTCCTTGGGAGCGAGTCTTGTCTCAAGCCCGAAGTGTATCCCAGGGCCATAGTCTTAGGGGTCCTACCAGATTCCATTTGACCAGTAATTCTGGTCATTATTGTGTTTTTGGATTTTGTTCCATGTTTTCCCTCTCACTTTATCTAGGATCTCCAGTTTTGATCCCTTCCCGAGTGGTTGGTATTGGTAGCCGGGCACCATCTAGTTCTTCTAGTCTCCAGGTCCATCATATCCTAAAGCAAAACAACCAAATTCACTGCCGTTGAGTTGGTCCCAACTCATAATGACCCCTCCTTGGGTTTGCAAGGCGGTATCACTACAGATGTAGATTGCCAAGTCTTCCTTCTGAGGAGTGGCTGGTGGATTTGAACCAGCAGCTTTCTGGTTAGCAGTCAAATGCTTTAGGCACTACACCACCAGAGCTTCTCCATCTTATCCTAGGGCTGATTATTTCCAAGTGCCCTTGGTTTTCTTCACTCTTCTTCACTCCAGATGAGAGAAGACCATTAGCTGCATCTTAGACAACCACTAGAAAGCTTTTAAGACCCCAGTCACTGCTCACCACAGTAGGTTGTGGAACTAGATTTTTATGTATTATGCTGTGCCAATTGAGCCTGATGTCCCCCTGAGTCGCCAGGCCTGGTGGTTCTCTCTCCCAGGGTGTTTATCTCTGAAGAGGTACTCCAAGTCTGTCTTCTGTTGCTTCTGTAATGATTGTGGTTATTTTGTATTACCGGTATCTGTGCAAGATTATCCTCAGCTGAATATATCATTGGTCTAGAGTATATTCCTGTTCACTGACCCCCATCTGATCTTCTCAATTATCTATGCATTTATCTGTAGCCTGGTGTTTGATGTTAGTGGTAATGCAGTATTATGGATATACTGGTATTAGCTTCTGACATCTATATCTTATGTGCACAATTTGGTGTCCTCCCTTTCCCCAATGTTATCATGCTGGTCACAGACTGTGACAAGGGGAACTTTTCCTTAGGTCTAAGTATAGTTCTATTCATTTCTAACTTGACTTTAATCTCATCATTGGCTCTTTTTTCATATACAAGACCTCATAGTCTCATACCTAATATTCTTTAAATAATCAGAAAACTAAAATAGTCAATGAGAGATAACCAGAGAACACAATATTCTTCAAATAATAAAATAGAAGCAAATATAGAAATCACCTCATAAAAATATACCAAATATTACATTTAGGCACCTCTCACACAAACAGTTTTGGATGGACAATTTTTATAAGACTATCTTCATCATAGTCATATTTCGTGGATCACTAGATGTTAGATCTATTAAACCAAACTGAAAGCCTGGTATTTCTAGAATGAGAGTTTGTAGTGCAGTTGCAATCTGGGTGTTGGTACAGTCCACTGGACACAGCAGACAGCAATCCCACTTTCATATAACATTCTAGAAGTCATCCCACACCATCACAAAAAATTCCCAGCCATGCTTGGTTATAAATAATTTCCATGCTTTCCTGGAAAACATCCACAATCTTTTCAAAGCAAAACAAAACTGGAAAATTATTGAGTGCAATCTACTAACCAAAGACCAAAAA
>NW_006926110.1:18297-18847 GCF_000298275.1 Orycteropus afer afer | reverse complement strand
ATTTCTGGGTTCTCAATTCTATTCCATTGGTCTATGTATCTGTCATTAAACAAATACCATGCAGTTTTGACTACTGTGGCTGTAGAGTTGGTTTTGAGATCTGACAGTGTGAGACCTCCTACTTTGTTCTTCTTCTTCAATAGTGCTTTGCTTATCCGAGGTCTCTTTCTTTTCCATATAAAGTTAGTGATTGTTTTTTCCATATCTCTAAAGAATGTTGATGGGATCTGGATTGGGATTGTATTGAATGTATAGATTGCTTTGGGTAGAATTGACATTATCATAATGTTCAATTTTTCTATACATGAGCATGGGATGTTCTTCCATTTATGCAGATCTCTTATGGTTTCTTGAAGTAGGTTTTTATAGTTTTCTTTGTACAGGTCTTTTGTATCCCTGGTAAAATTTATTCCCAAGTATTTTATTTTTTTGGTAGCTATTGTAAACTGTATTGGTTTCCTTATTTCTTCTTCAGCAATCTCTTTGCTGGTGTAGAGGAATCCAACTGATTTTTGGATGTTGATCTTATATCCTGCCACGATGCTAAATC
>NW_006926110.1:8401-14645 GCF_000298275.1 Orycteropus afer afer | reverse complement strand
TATCTATTTCTGACAATTTAGTATTAATCTTCTGGATTTCTATCTGTAGATTTAGAATCATTTCTAATTTTTCATTTATCTTGTCATTTTGTTCTAGTATTTTCTTCCAAAATTCTTCTAAGGTTTTTTCCTCTGTTTTCTTTGATCTGTCTCTCAATCCTTTGAAGACACCTAAATGTAATTCTTTTGAATTCCTTATCAGAGAGTTCCAATGCTGCTTCTTCCTCAGGGATGTGTTTTGGGTCTATATCCTGTTCCCTTGTTTCTACCACTTTATCTTGATTCTTTATGTGGACTGTGATGGTCTGTCGTCTCCGATACATCAAGGTATTGTATTAAGATCTCTGTTAACTTTTTGTGAAGAGCAGCCAAGGGTGAATCAGAGTCTTCTTGATGTTTTTTTTATCATTGTCCTGTTGGTGGAGAAAGAGGTGGTGGCTCTCACTCAGTAAGTGAAGTTGCAGGAGGTGTGGGCGTGGTTGTATCTTATGGGGACTATTGCTATCTCCCACTCAGTTAGACAAAAATTACAATTGAATAACCATCAAAAAACTAAAAGCACATGGACAAAAAATATACCATGTAATCACACAGGAACAGTAACCAACAGAAGAAAAAGGGAGAAAAAAAGAAAAACATAAGAAAACCTTCAATATCTGGTGATAGGGCACTAAGAGAAAAAAGGTAGAGAAGGAGAATAATAAAAAAATGGGAAAAATGCAAAAAAAAAAAAAAGAAAAAGAAAAAAAAAAAGAACAAGGAACAGGGTTAACCATGAGAAAAAAAGGGACAATAAAAGAATTTAAATTAAAAATAAAATTAATCAGGAACGGGGGGGAAAAAAAGGGTGTAAACTAGGACCTGGGAGGGGAAGAATAGTAAAAAGGACAAAAGTATTAATAATAATAGTAGTTTTAAAACAGACAAATACAAGCAAACTAAACACCAGAAAAAAGAAAGAGAAAAAGAAAAAAATTGCCGGAAGACAGGGCAGGGCACCCAGGCTTCATCCAAGCACACAGACTGGTATGGAGTTCCTGCGGGCCCAGAAGGTGGGTGGGAGTGGGGGATGGCCGCACCTCCATTCACCAAGTAGGTGTGGCATATACAAGTAACAAGAGGAATATCGCACCTTTTCAGTCATGCAGGTCTGTGGTGTCCTTGGCGTTAACTGGCAAGTAGAACCTCTTCTTAAATCCCTGGAATCTCAGAGAGCACTATCTGTTTCAATATCCAAAATGGTCAAGCCTCTTGTAAACATTAAAAATGGTGGCATCCTCCAGACAGGCAAAAGTCCACAGCTTAGCCCGTCTTCCTCTTCACTGCTGCTTCTCTTTTTATTCCACAGCCACTAGAGCAGTCCTCCGTGCAGTCCCTGGCTAGCAGGGCTGATTTTTAGGTTAATTCTTAGGTCCTACCACCACTCGGGAATCTCCAAGCTGTTTGTGCCGTCAGGATTGCTCGGGATCGCTGCCAGACCACAAGTCTGTATGTCTCCTGTTTTGGTATTTTCATGCAAATTCTTCTGCTAGTTGGGGTTTAGTCCACTTCTATACCCTTCCCTTCAAGGCTCAGGGGTCCAGGATCATCTTCTGTGTCTGTGTTAATTGGTTCCCCTTTTCTTTGTTGAAGAGGGTCTGTGCAGTCTTTCTGCCTATTTCACCATATTGGAATCGATCCCGCCAATATGAACTTAAC
The DNA here is from genome assembly GCF_000298275.1 of Orycteropus afer afer. Classification (NCBI taxonomy): domain Eukaryota; kingdom Metazoa; phylum Chordata; class Mammalia; order Tubulidentata; family Orycteropodidae; genus Orycteropus; species Orycteropus afer. The sequence continues at coordinate 12,947 of NW_006926110.1, read as the reverse complement.
TAGTATTTTGAGATTGTTTAGGAACATTTATTTTTACATTTTATAACAAATACAAAATAATTTTTTAACATATTCCTTCTGAAAATTGCAGCAAATGCTCAGTTAGTGAAAGTTTAAATAGCCTATTTTAGTCTTTCTTCAGTCAACAGCTTCCGAGAGGAAATTTTTAGAAGGTCCAGAAAACTAAATTTAGCAGTAGTAATTAACTTTCCCAATAGCTCTATCAAGTATGATATCAATCTTCATATTATTTATAAGAAATCGAGGCTTAGAATGATTAAGTATAATTTAGTAGCAGACTAGTAATCCAGCTCTGATACACTAATAAAACACTTATAAACCAGGCCTGTTTACTAACCAACAATGTTAAGATAATTTAGCATAGAAGTAAATAAATCACCTAGCATATCTGATGCTTTTATGACAGAGATGATGTATACTTTTCCATAATGTTAGTGTTTGTTATCAAACATGTTTAGAAACCCTTCTGATGGAAACTAATAGTTACTGAAAGTTCATTTTTCAAAGTTGTGACAGTTGTGCACTAAAACGGAAATCTTTGTGATGGAAGACTCCTTTAATATTCAATCATATAATTCCTTTGCTAAAATACAACCTGATAAAGAAAATAAATTTTAATCTATCACAATGATTAGATCTTTTCATTGAGCAACAAATGAATTTTTCTTTCCATTTTTTGTACTTGAATAGCATATTAAATTTCCAAAGTACTTTGTATTCATTACTTATTCCTCTAAAAACCCAATGAGAGAGATGGTGTGGGTAATTTTCAAAAATGCTAGTTGGTTTCAAATTTAGGGGGGAGAAACAAGGAGGAAAGTAATTCAGCTAATGCAAGGAATGACTTGATGTACAAAATGTGCATCTGAAAAAGAACAGTCTGTATTATTATTATTTTCATTTGACATAGTAGGGTCTCTCATGTGGCATACTCCAGAATACCCTTCCATCAGAAATTCATTTTGCATGTTGCATTCTTCTATTACCACACTATATATAAAAATTTCATTCAATTCCATATACTCAAACAATTAACTCATCATTTCAAACAAAATATATGGCACCAAATTGACTCAAATAAAAGAGGTTAAACTTAGTATTACCAAAATAGGATATACAGGGTTTCAAGGGTTTTGTATTTCTTAAAAGAAAACAAATTTTAGCTGGCTCAATTGCATTTTTGTATATAGTAATGATTAAAATCAATGTTGTTCAAATGCTATGTATAGGATCTCAAGATAATCTGTTATAATTTTACCTGTCCCAGTGGCATTGTTTTGTGTGCTATATTGACTGACAGCATCCCACAGAACCAAGAAAAAAATTTCAATCTAGAAGAGATTTTAGAAACTAAGAATTAATGTGAGTTCACATTTTTGTTGGTATAGATCTCAAATCAGTTTCTCTTCTATTTTCTAAGGAAATCCTAAAAATTAAAAACATACCTGAGACTGTTTTTATAAAAAATATATACCTCTAGAAAAAAATCTGGATTAATTATTCAATATAACTATTTATATACAATCTCCATTCTCTGTGTGTATTTAAGATAGTACATTTTAAAATTACTGTAATAAGCATTTTGATAGTAAGGAACAAGTTGTTATTAATGTGAAAGTGTATATCTGTGTATACTTGTATTCCTGTCTTTGATGGAGCATGTTTTAAATTAGTGGAAAACACAGGTAATAGAATTCTATCTATGGATTATAACTTACCTGATATAAGGCACTGAATGTTCCCACAGAGAAAAACAAATCCCATTTTATTGTATATTTTGTTATTATTAATTTATAGATTTGCTCTCTAGATGAACCACTGGGGGCAGTAGGCAAGAGCTTTCTAACTATCCTGGGCCAAAGACTCACCTAGAATACTTGTTAAAAATTCAGAATTAAGAGCAAAATGGTATAACCACTATGGAAAACAACTTGGGAGTTTGTAATAAAGTTAAACATAGATTTTCCTCATGACCCAGCCATACCACTTATACACATTTACCCTGAAGAAATAAAAGCTTATATTCTCACAAAAACTGTATACAAAGGTATATAAGAACTTTATTTACACTTGCCAAACCCGGAAACATCCCAAATGTCCTTAAATGGATGAATAGACAAACCAACTTGACACAGCCACATAATACAATTAAATTAATTCCATTAAAATAATAAAAAAAAAAGAATGGCCACATTTTTGTGTGATATATGTTTCCACAACAACAACAAAAGAAAGGCAGCTAGCTGTTGCTGCTGCTTATATGTAGCCAAACACCTTATGAAATTTATTTTCTTGATTTTGAGATTGTGTTTCATGTGGTACCCCAGTTAATTGGCCTAGTAACAATTCTAGTGCATCTGTCTACCTCATTGCATATTGCCTGGGGTCTTAAAAGCTTTCAAATAGCCAGCTAAAGTTCAACAATTGATCTTTATTCACCTGGAGCAACAGAGGAAGAAGAGTCAGGGATAGAAGTAAGAAATGGAATGTGTGGCTAATTGCCTCTATGAACATTGCTTCCTTTGCTATGAGACCAGAAGAACTGGATGGTGCCTGGGTACTGCTACTAAAGATTTTGACCAAAAATTCTATGAAAAAAAAATTCTGACCAAAAGGGGGGAAATGCAGAATAATATTTCAAATTTTCATGGAACCCAGAGTCTTTGGAGTCAAGGCTGGATAAACTATTGCCCTATTATAATATTTAAATCTTAAAGCCAAAAAAAAAAAAAACACTGAAGTCTTTAAACCAAATAAAATTAGTAAAGAATGTCTTCCTTGAGCACTGTGCTCTTTTAAAGAACACCTATTTGGGATCATCTTGGCAGAGTTAAGTGAGTTAAGGGGCACTGAGTTTATGTAAATAGTGGAGGAATAATTCAGAAAAGTAGGATGAGAATGGTTGCACAACTTGAAGAATATAATCAATGTTACTGAATTGTACATGTACAAACCATTGAACTGGTGTATGTTTTCTGTGTTTTTTCTCAACAACCAAAAAATGAATTATTTAAAAAAGCTAAGAAGGGAAATTAACTAATTAAAAGGAAATGAATATGGACACATGCAACAACTTGCAAGAATCTCAAAGGCATTATGTGTAGTTTAAGAAATAAGTCTCAAAAAGTTACGTATTCCATGTTCCATTTATTTGATATTACAAAAATAAAACTATAGTGATGAAGAATAGATCAGTGGATGCAGTGGTTAGGGTTCAGAAGTGCTTATGAAAGGATAGAATTAGGGACATATTGGAGGAGACAGCAGTGTTCTAGATCCTGACTGTGGTAGTATTATATAAATCTATGTATGTGCTAAAATTCTTACAATTATACACCAAAAAAGTCAATGTTGCTGCACATTAATTTCTTTGCCAATTCCTTTAGTGCAGCTTCAACTTCTTCCTTCAGTACCATTGGTTCTTAATCATATATCACCTCTTGAACTGGATGAAGGTCAACCAGTTCTTTTTGGTACAGTAACTCTGTGTATTGTGTATTCCTTCCATCTTCTTTTGATGTTTCCTGCATCATTCAATATTTTGTCCATAGAATCTTTCAATATTGCAATTCAAGCTTAATTTTTTTCCTCAGTTCTTTCAGCTTGACAAATGCTGAGTGTGTTCTTCCCTTTTGGTTTCCTAACTTCAGGGCTATGCACATTTCATTATAGTAATTGGCTTTGTCTTCTCGAGCAGCTCTTTGAAATCTTCAGTTCAGTTCTTTTATCTTGTAATTTCTTCCATTTGCTTTAGCTACTCTTCGCTCAAGGGCAAGTTTCAGAGTTTCTTCTGACAACCATTTGGTCTTTTTTTTTTCTCATCTTTTTAAGGACTTTTTGCTTTCTTCATAGATGATGTTCTTGATGTTATCCCACAATTCTCCTGGTTTTTGATCACTGGTGTTCAATGCATCAAATCTATTATTTAGTTGGTCTCTAAATTTGGGAGGGATATATTCAAGGTCATATTTTGGCTCTCATGGACTTGTTCTAAGTGTCTTCAACTTCAAATTGAACATGCATACAGCAGTTGATGGTCTGTTCCACAATCAGCTTCTGGCTTTATTTTGCTTGAAGATATTGAGCTTTTCCATCACTTTTTGCCACAGATGTCATCGATCTGATTCTTGTGTATTCCATCTGGTGAAGTCCGTGTGTATAGACACTTTTTGTGTTGTTGAAAAAAAGATACTTGCAATGAAAAATTCATTGGTCTTGAAAAATTCTATTATGTGATCTCCAGTGTTATTTCTGTTACCAAGGCCAAATTTTCCAACTACCAGAGACTCTTCTTTGTTTCAAACTTTTGCATTGCAGTCACCAGTGATAATTAACATGTCATGATTGAACAGCCAATTTCAGACTGCAGAAGTTGATAATAATCTTCAATTTCCTCATCTCTGGGAGATCCGGCAAGATGGCAGACTAGGCAAAAAGACTGCACAGACACTCTTCAACAAAGAAAAGGGAAACCAATTAACACAGACACAGAAGATAATCCTGGACCCCTGAGCCTTGAAGGGAA
>NW_006926110.1:2219-4679 GCF_000298275.1 Orycteropus afer afer | reverse complement strand
CACAGGGAGACAGCTCAGGGGGCGGGAATGTATGGAGGGATGGACACTGGGAAGAGGTAACTATGGGGAGGAAGTGGGAGGGGAGCTTTTGCATTGTGGTAAATTGTGGTCAATGACATGAGACAAAGTATATGTGAACTGCGGTATGGAAAATGAATTTGCTCTGTAAATCTTCACCCAAATCAAAATTTAAAAAAAAAAAAAAAATTCCTCATCTTTGGCTTTGGTGGTTGGTGCATAAATTTGAACAATAGTAGTATTAATGGGTCTTCCTTGTAGACACATTGATATTATCCTATCACTGACAGCATTGTACTTCATGATAGATCTTGAAACATCCTTTGTGATGATGAATGCCATGCCTTTGCTCTTCAAATTGTCATTCCCAGCATAGTAGATCATATGGTTATCTGATTCAAAATGGCCAAAATCAGTCCATTTCAGCTCATTAATGCCTAGGATATCAATCTTTATGTGTTCCATTTCATTTTTAGCAACTTCCAAATTTCCTAGATTCATACTTTGTACATTCCATGTTCTTATTAATGGCTGTTTGCAGCTGTTTCTCCTCGATTTGAGTGATGCCATATCGGCAAATGGAGGTCTCTAAAGCTTTACTTTATTTGTATCAGTAAGGTTGGTTGTACTCTGATGATGCAGCTCTTTCCCAGTCATATTTTAAGAGCCTTCTGACCTAAGGGGCTGGTCCTCCTGCACTGTATCAGACAATGTTTCCAGGCTATTCATAAAGTTGTGCAGTAATGTATCAGACAGTGTTTCTCTGCTATTAATAGGGTTTTTCCCTGGCCAATTCTTTGAGAAGTGGATGACCTCTTCTTCCTACTCTGTCTCAGTCTGTAAGATACATTGAAACCTGTGCACCATGTATAATCCGGCTGGTGTTTGAAACACTGGTGGCACAGCCTCAAGCCTCACAGTGACACATAAGTCACCACAGTATGACAAATTGACAGACAAGTTTGTCTCCCTTAGTTTCCCTTCCCTTACCTGGATCTCTGCCACTGCTCACTCTGACATCCCCTGACTTTTCTTTCCCCCACTTTCCTACCTCTTGGGCATGGGGCCTGTGTTCCTCTCCTTACCTGAATCCCTGCTGCTGCTCACTTTCAGTACAGATTACACCTCAATAAAAAGCAAAAATACTCACAACTGGACCAATAAAGAGCATCATGATAAATAGAGAAAAGATTGAAGTTGTCAAAGACTTCACATTGCTTGGTTCCACAATCAGCTCCAATGGAAGCAGCAGTCAAGATATCAGAAGAAGAATTGCATTGGGCAAATCTGCTGCAAAGGATTTCAAGTGTTGAAGAGCAAATATGTCTCACTGAAGACTAATTTGCACCTAACCCAAGCCACGATATTTTCAATCGCCTCATATGCATGTGAGAGCTGCACAATGAATAAGGAAGACCGAAGAAGAGTCGATGATTTTGAGTTGTGGTGCTGGTGAAGAATACTGAAAGTATCATAGTCAGCTAAAAGAACTGACAAATCTGTCCTGAAGGAGGTGCAACCAGAATGCTCCTTGGAAGACAGAATGGCCAGACTTCTTTTCACCTACTTTGGTCATGTTATCAGAAGGGACCATTCTCTGGAGAAGGATATCATGCTTGGTAAAGTGGAGGGTCAACAAAAAGTGGAAGGCCCTCAATGAGATGGATTGACACAGTGGCTGCTATGACGGGCTCAGGTACAGCAGGGATCATGTGGCTGGCACAGGACTGGGCAGTATTTTGTTCTGGTGTACATAAGGTTGGTATGAGTCAGAGGTGATGTGATGGCACCTAACAACAACAGCAACAACAACAATAACTATTTTATCTAGCATGATATTTTTCTCCAGTGCCTGTTCCCTTCTGAAAACCTGACCAAGTATAAATGACAAAGTCTGACCATTTTCACTTCTAAGGAGCATACTGGCTGTACTTTCCCCAAGATAAATTTGTTTTTCCAGCAGTCCATGATGTATTCAATATTTGCCAACACCACAATTCAAATGCATCCATCCTTTTGCAGTCCTCCTTACTCATTGTACAGTTTTCACATGCATAGGATAACTCAAAAACCAAACTCACTGTCATCAAATCAATTCTGACTCATAATGACCCCTATGGGGCTTCCAAGCTGTAAAACTTTATGGAAGTAGATCTCCTCATCTTTCTTCTGTAGAGCAGCTAGTGAGTCCAAACCATTGATCTCCTGGTTGGCAGCCAAATTCCTTAACCACTATGCTACATGAAGGTATTGAAAATATCATGGCTTGGTTAGTCACATTTTGATCTTCAAAGTGACATTTTTTCTCTTTAGCACTTTAAAGAGGTTTTTTACAGAAGATTTACCCAATGCAATACATTGTTTGATTTCTTTTCTTGTTTTTTTTTTAATGCATTTTGTTGAAATATAATTTATGTACAGTGAAATACACAAAACTAAAGT
>NW_006926110.1:599-1727 GCF_000298275.1 Orycteropus afer afer | reverse complement strand
TTTAAAAAGCGGCTTGACTATTTTGGATATTTAAAGAGAGAGTGCTCTGGCAGATTCCTGGGGCTTAAGAACATGTCCTGCTTTCCAGCAACCCCAAGGACACTTGGGACCTGCAAGACTGACAAGGTATGACATTCCTCTTGGTACTCTTGGTGAACGGAGGTGGGGCCATCCTCCACTCCCACCTACCTTCTGGGACCACAAGAACTTCATCACACTCTGTGTGCTCAGATGGAGCCTGGGTGCCCTGCCCTGTCTTCCACCGATTTTTTTTTTTTCTCTTTTTTTATTTTTATTTTTTTCTTTTTCACTTTCATTTTTCTGGTGATTAGTTTGCTTGTATTTGTCTGTTTTAAAACAACTAATATTATTAATACTTTTGTCTTTTTAAATTATCATTCTTAATCTTCCTCTCCCAGGTCCTAGTTTTCAGCATTTTTTCTTTTCCCTGTGCCTGGTTGAAATTTTTATTTTATTTTTTTAAATTTAAGGGTTTTTTTTTTTTTTTTTGCCCCTTTTTTCTTGTAGTTAATCCTGTTTCTTGGTTTTCTTTTTGCATTTTTCCCATATTTTTTTAAATTTATTATTCTCCCTCTCTACTTCTTTTTTCTTGGTGCCCTATCCCCAAATATTGCACGTTTTCTCGATTTTTCTTCTTTTTTTCCCCTTTTTTCTTTTTTTGGTTACTCTTCCTGTGTGATTACGTGGTGTGTTTTTCATCTATGGGCTTATAGTTTTTTGATGGTTATTCAATTGTAATTTGTGTCTAATTGAGTGGGAGACAACAACAGTCCCCATAAGACACAACTACACCCACAACTCCTGAAAGTTCACTTACTGAGCGAGAGCCACTAACTCCTTCTCCACCAATGGGCCAATGATAAAAAACTGCCAAAAAGAGCCTGAATCATCCTTGGCTGCTCTTCACAACAGTTAAAAGAGATCAAAATACAACAATGCCACAATGCCTCAGAAACATCAGACCATCACAGTCCACACAAAGAAGCAAGATAAAGTGGTAGAAACAAGGAAGCAGGATACAGACCCAGAACATATCCCTGAGGAAGAAGCAGCATTGGAACTCTCTGATGAGGAATTCAAAAGAATTATCTTTAGGTATCTTCAAAG
>NW_006926110.1:0-499 GCF_000298275.1 Orycteropus afer afer | reverse complement strand
ACAGGGAACATCAAGCTCAATTGGCATAACATACTGTACAAAACATTGTTCCACCTCCTACTTTGGCGAGTAGCGACTGGGATCTTAAAAGCTAGTAAGCTGCCATCTAGATGCAATGATGGATCTCTCCTTGTCCAGAGCAAAGAGGAATGAAGAAAACCAAAATTCATGGAAATAATTAGTCCTAGCGACTGGTACACCATCTGATCTGCAGCGTATACGACTATGAGACCAGAAGAACTTGATGGTGCCTGGCTATCACTGTCATCCACTTGGAATGGGATCTATGTAGCAAATCCTTGATAGAGAGTGAGAACAATATGGATCAAATTCTCAAAATCATTTGGAAAAAAAAAAGGGGGGGGGGGCTACCAGGTTTGCTGGTCTGATAGAGCCTGGTGGAACCACTGAGATTATGACCCCTAGCTGCCCTTCAGGTCTGGAATTGAACCCACACCTGTGGTTTCCAGCCAAACAAAAGACAGGCATATGAGTTGAA
>NW_006926109.1:8579-9122 GCF_000298275.1 Orycteropus afer afer | reverse complement strand
ACACAACCTTAATCAGCACAGTCAGTACCTTGTCAACTTGGCACCAGTATACATCTCCTTAAACCATATATATTCTCTGGATAAAAACAATTATAAAGTGATACTTTCACCTAACATGATACAACTAGCATGCATACAACAAAAAATACACTACACACACAGACACACACACACACAATGTATAACAAAACAAGGAAGAAACAAAATCACAGTCCTTGTTTTTGCGACTGGACACATGCTTGTAGCTGGTTTTTAGAAGTAATTTCTTCTACTACCCATTCTGTATTTCGTTTGCCCTCAGCAAGCACCTCAGCTGGTTGTGGTTCTTTGCCCAGTAGAGTAACCTAAACCTTCATTCTTTTTTTATTTTATTTTATTTTATTTTTTTATTGTGATTTGGGTGAAAGCTTACACAGCAAATTCACTTTCCATATAGCAGTTTACATACACTTTGTCTCATAATGTTGACTACAATTTACCCTAATGCAACAGTTCCCCTTCCACTTGCTCCTGATAGTTACCTCTTCCCTGTGTCCACCCTCC
>NW_006926109.1:5351-6654 GCF_000298275.1 Orycteropus afer afer | reverse complement strand
GAGTTTTCTATTCCTCAGTCAACTGATCCTGAGAAACTCTTCATGAGGCCATAGGTGCAGACTGGGAGAGGGAAAGTAATATGACAAAGGTTGGAACCATGAACATTTGGACTTCTTCCTCATATAATTTACTTGTGCCTTCAGGTCCTGCTTAAGCCTGATCTCATATATACCATTTCCATTTAATATAATGGTATGCTGCTGTGGATGTTCAACTTTATGACTCTGAGGGTCAGATAGCACCCAATTCAATGGGAGACATGGTAAGCAAGTAATAGCAATGGTGAATATAATGTTGTTGTTTTTATGTGCCGACTCATAGTGGACCCAACTCATAGTGACCCCTCCTTGGGTTTCTGAGGCAGTATCACCACAGAAGTAGATTGCCCCATCTTCCTTCCAAGGAGTCGCTGGTGGGTTTGAACCACCAGCCTTCTGATTAGCAGTCAAGTGCCTTAGCCACTATGCTACCAGAGCTCCTGTTGAATATAATAGCAGTGTTGAATGTAGAGTGAGGTGAGTCAGAAATTCCATTACAGAAACCAACTCATTTCTGGGGGAGGGGTAATGGCAGTTCATTAGAGGCTAAGATCTCAATGCAGCCACCATGTTCTTTGGACTTCAGGTTTAGAAACTCCTTATTTTCAACACATCTGAAATTACTCATGATTATGCATTCTCCAGACTAGTGCAGGGAACACACTGACAGTTCCTTTAGGTTGATAATTTCCTCAAAAAGGGTAAGCTGAAATATCACAATTTAATATGCCTTTCTGAGACAATATCCTGAACATTTTTTTTTGCTCTGTTTGGAATCACATTTTACAGAAAATTTCTTAAGATATTTCTGTGTCTGGTAAATCTCTCTTTGTGTATAATCTTATTCTGAAGTCTTATGAACAGCTCTTTAAATTGTCTTTTATGATATTACAATTTACCCTGAACCTTAATGGCTTAAAACTGCAATCTTTTTTAATCTCAAAGTTTCATGGATTAGGAATCCTGGAGTGGTTTAGCATAGTGGTTTAGTTTGACTTTTTCACAGGATTGCAGACAAAGAATGATTAAAACATGGCTCCTTATTCTGGAAAGCAATTAGGCAGCTTCTTTTCTTTAAAAAAATAAATAAAATAAACTTATACTTATCATGTGACCCAGCAATTGCACTGCTGGACATTTATCCCCAGAGAAACAAAAATCTTTATCTATGCAAGAGCACATATATGATTGTTCATAGCAACTTTATTTGTCATAGCTGAACACTAGATAAAACTAAAATGTCCTTCAACATTTGAATGGTTAA
>NW_006926109.1:0-4220 GCF_000298275.1 Orycteropus afer afer | reverse complement strand
TGAAATGGCCCAGCTTTGGCCACTTTGAATCAGACAACTATATGATCTACCATGCCGGGAATGACAATTTGAAGAGGAATGGCATGGTGTTCCTCATCACAAAGGATGTTTCAAGATGTGTCCTGAAGTGATAGGATAATATCCATATGCCTACAAGGAAGACCAGTTAATACTACTATTATTCAAATTTACACACCAACCACAAAGCCAAAGATGAGGAAATTGAAGATTTTTACTAACTTCTGCAGTCTGAAATTGACCAAATGTAAAATCAAGATGTATTATATATCACTGGTGACTGGAATGCAAAAGTTGAAGACAGAGAAGATTCACTGGTAGTTGGAAAATTTGGTCTTGGTGACAGAAATAACACAGGAGATCACATCATAGAATTTTACAAGACCAATGACTTATTCATTACAAATACCTTTTTTAAACAACACAGATGGTGGCTATACATGTGGACTTCACCAGATGGAGTACACAGGAATCACATTGACTACATTGATGGCAAAAGGTGATGGAAAAGCTCAATATCTTCAGCCAAAACAAGGACATGAGCTGATTGTGGAACAGACCATCAAGTGCTCATATACAAGTTCATCGTGAAGTTGAAGATAATTAAAACAAGTCCACAAGAGCCAAAATATGACCTTGAATATATCCCTCCTGAATTTAGAGACCATCTAAAGAATAAATTTGATGGATTGAACAACAATGACCAAAAACCAGAGGATTGTGGGATGACATCAAGAACATCATTCATGAAGAAAGCAAGAGGTCATTAAAAAGATGATAAAAGAAAAAAAGACCAAAAGGGATGTCAGAAGAGACTCTGAAACTTGCCCTTGAATGGAGAGTAGGTAAAGCAAATGGAAGAAATGACAAGACAAAACAGCTGAATAGACGATTTCAAAGAGCAGCTAGAGCAGAGAAAGCCAATTGCTGTAATGAAATGTGCAAAGACCTGGACTTGGAAAGTCAAAAGGGAAGAACATGCTCAGCACTTCTCAAGCTGAAAGAACTGAGGAAGAAATGTAAGCCTTGAGTTGGCAATATTGGAAGATTCTGTGGGCAAAATATTGAATGATGCAGGAAGCATCAAAAGAAGATGGAAGGAATACAGAGTCACTGTACCAAAAAGACCTGGTCAATGTTCATCCATTTCAGGAGGTAGCATATGATCAAGAACCAATGGTACTGAAGGAAGAAGTCAAAGCTGCACAGAAGGAATTAGTGAAGAACAAGGTCCCAGGAATTGATGGAATACCCACTGAGATGTTTCAACATATGGATGCCCCACTGGAATCACTCACTCAGTTATGCCAAGAGTTTTGGAAGATAGCTATCTGGCCAACTGACTGGAAGAGATCCATATTTGTACCCATTCCAAAGAAAGGTGACCACACAGAATGTGGAAATTATCGAAAAATATTGTTAATATCTCACACAAGTAAAATCTTCCTGAAGATAATTCAAAAAGGGTTGCAACTGTATATTGACAGAGAACTTCCAGACATACAACCTGGATTCAGAAGAGGACTTGGAATGAGGGATATCATTGCTGGTGTCAGATGGATTTTGGCTCAAAGCAAAGAATACCAGAAAGATGTTTACTTGTGTTTTATTCACTATGAAAAAGCATTTGATTGTGTGGATCACAGGAAATTGTGGATAACATTGAGAAAAATGGGAATTCCAGAACACTTAATTATACTCATGAGGAACCTGTATATAGACCAGGAAGCTGTCATTCAAACAGAACAAGGGAACACTGCATGGTTTAAAATCAAGAAGGAAGTGCATCAGGGTTATACTTTCACCATACTTATTCAATCTATATGCTGAGAAAATAATCCAAGAAGCTGGACTATATGAATAAGAACATGGCATCAAGACTGGAGGAAGAATCATTAATAACCTGTGATACACTGATGACACAAGTTTGCTTGCTGAATGTGAGTATGACTTGAAGCACTTACTTATGAATATTGAAGAATACAGTCTGCAGTATGGATTACATCTCAATATAAAGAAAACAAAAATCCTCACAACTGGACCTATAATCAGCATCATGATAAATGGAAAAAAGATTGAAGTTGTCAAGGACTTCACATTGCTTGGTTCTACAATCAATGCCAATGGAAGTAGTAGTCAGGACATCAGATGACGTATAGCACTGGGCAAGTTGGCTGAAAAGGACCTCTTTCAAGTGCTGAAGAGCAAAGATATCTCCTTGTGGACTGGGGTGCGCCTAACACAAGCTATGATATTTTCAATCGCCTCATACGCATGTGACAGCTGGACAATGAATAAGGGAGACCAAAGAAGAATTGATGCTTTTGAGCTGTGGTGTTGGAAAGGAATACTGAAAGTACCGTGGACTGCTAAAAGAGCTAACAGGTCTGTTCTGGACGAAGTGCAGCCAGAATGCTCCCTGGGAGTGAGAATGGCCAGACTTTGTCTCATCTATTTTGGTCTTGTTGTCAGAAAGAACCATTTCCTGAGAAGGATGTCATGCTTGGTAAGGTGGAGGGTCCATGAAAGAGGAGAAGTCCCTCAACGAGATGGATTGACACAGTTGCAGTGGCGATGGGCTCAAGTATAGCAAGGATCATGGAGCTGGTGTGGGACTAGGAGGTGTTTTGTTCTGCTGTCCATAGGGTCGCTATGAGTCAGAGATGACTCGATGGCACCTAATAAGAACAACAACAACATGCCTGTGCTGAACGTAAAAAGCAATTTCAAATAGTCACATACTGTAGTGATTCTACCTCTATAACATTCTTTAAATGACAAATATGATGATAAAGAGCATATTAGTGGTTGTCAGGAGTTAGGGGTGGCTGTGACTATAAAAGACTAGGACAAGAGATATCTTGTGGTGTGAAATATATTTGTATCTTCATGGTGGAAGTTACATGAATCTATATATGTAATAAAACAGCATACAATTATACGTATACGTTGTTCCATTGTCTATTTCCTGATATTGATATTGTACTATGGGTATGTAAGTTTTAATTATTGGGGATAACTATGAGAAGGATACATGTGGGACCTCTCTCTACTCTCTTACAACTTCCTGTGAAGATACAATTATTTCAAAATAGAAAGTTAAAAAAAAAAAAAAAAAAGGCTCCTGTAGTTAGTCAGACAGAGATTAAATCCCAGCTCTGTCACCTACCAGCTGTGGGTGTATTACTTACCCTTTCTTTATTGATTTTGAATAATACCAATTGATTTGTTAGGATACTGTGAAATGGACTGTTATGCTGAGGCCAAATAGAAAACAACTGAAAGAAAGAGCCAGAGACTTGAGCTCTATGCCTTCCTTGCTCTCTACTCCTCAAATCCACACAAAAGGGGGAGAGAGGTATCGAGGGAGAGCAGAGGGATAGAGTGAAGTTCTTCCAAAATGTAATTCTTAATGTGTAAATCATTTGAGTAATGAAGTAAATTAAATAAATCAGCAGTGAGCTTTTCTGAGTTTTTTTGTGCTTTTATACAGTACCACATTATATGGATGTGTGTGTGTTTGTGTGTGTGTATATCAACTTTGAAGGTTTTTTCAAGAAGCACCTCTCTTCCTAAGACTCATTTATCTATAGGGAATAAGGTGTTATTTCAACCTTGGGGTGACATTAATTCTTTTTCTTTGGTGTAGCCATTGCATAAGCCTTCAATACTTACCTAAACTATTCATCCCAGCTCTTAGGTTACTCATTATTTCCCCAACTCTCAGTGATTCTTATTTAGTACTGCCAATAAATTAATTGTGTCTTGTCTTAGCCCTTACATTATAGCTAATTTCAAATTAGTTACAGCTATCTATCTCTGTGAGGCTGGCACAGGACTAGACAATATTTCGTTCTGTTATACTAGGGTTGCTGTGAGTCAGAGCCAACTTGATGACACTTAACAACAATAATGATGAATTTCTCTACCATCATCTTAGATATGAATACAGAATCATTCACCATTGCTCTAGTTTCTAAAGTTTCTTAGTAATAAGAAGTAATTCTTGACCTTAGTCTTTTAATATTGGTATATAATCCAACATTTCAGTTTACAGAATTTCTAGAATTGAGGAATTACATATTTTCAACTGTGAAAGGAAGATAATACTCAGAAGTCTGTTTTTCCTCAAAACATCTGCTCTTAGAGAATCAGTTTTATCATTTTCAGATTGGGAATTATAACATCTCATTTAAAGACTT
>NW_006926108.1:10203-10719 GCF_000298275.1 Orycteropus afer afer | reverse complement strand
AGTCACACCATGTCCTATAGGGTCACTATGAGTCATAATCAATTCAATGGCAGTGGATTTAGTATTGGTGTTTTGGTGGTTCCTAGAAGGAGAAAGAAGTTTCGCAGCTTTAGACTCCATCAATTTGTTTGCAATGTCAGCCCCCAAATCACTGTTCCTTATCCCATAAGATGCCCCAGTGTTGTTTTAATAAAGCTCTCTTGAATTAAGCCAATGAAATACCTGACCTAAATCATTCAGTTGCCTCATATGCATATGAAACCTGAACAATGACTAAAGAAGAGAGAAGAATTGGTGAATTTACTTGGGATGTTGGTAAAGAATATTGAATATACTACGTACTGCTAAGTGGAAAAAATCTATATTTGTGCCTATTCCAAAGGAAGATGATTCAACAGAATGTGGAAATTATTGAACAATATAATTAATTCCGGGAGCTCTGGTAGCATAGTGGCTAAGACACTTGCCTGCTAACCAGACGGCTGGCGGTTCAAACCCACCAGCCACTCCTCGGAA
>NW_006926108.1:8974-10103 GCF_000298275.1 Orycteropus afer afer | reverse complement strand
CTGGATTCAGAAGAGGATGTGAAATGAAGGATATTATTACTGATGTCAGATGGATCTTGGCTGAAAGCAAAGAACCCCAGAAAGATGTTTACCTGTGTTTTATTGACTATGCAAAGACAATCAACTGTGTGGATCATAACAAATTACAGATAACATTGCAAAGAATGGGAATTCCAGAACATTTAATTGTGCTCAGAAGGAACCCATCCATAGACCAAGAAACAGTTGTTTGAACAGAACAAGGGATATTGTGTGGTTTAAAATCAGGAAAGGTGTGCTTCAGGGTGGTATACCTTCACTACACTTTTAAATTCTGTATGCTGACCAAATAATCTGAGAAGCTGGACTATATGAAGAAGAACGTGGCATCAGGATTTGAGGAAGACTCATTAACAACATGTGATATGCAGATAACATAACCTGGCTTGCTGAAAATGAAAATGACTTGAAGAACTTAATGATGAGGGTCAAAGACTACAGCCTTCAGTATGAATTACACTGCAACATAAAGAAAACAAAAATCATCACAACTAGACCAATAAGCAACATCATAATTAATGAAGAAAAGATGGAAGTTGTCAGGAATTTCGTTTTACTTGGATACACAATAGTAAAGATGTCACTTTGTAGACTAAGGTGCCATGGTATTTTCAATCACCTCATATGCATGTGAAAGCTGGACAATGAATGTTGTTGTTGTTGTTATGTGCCATCGAGTCGGACCCTACTCATAGCGATGCCTCCTTGGGTTTCCAAGGTGGTATCACTATGGAAGTAAATTTCCCCATCTTCCAACTAAGGAGTGGCTGATGGGTTTGAACCGCCAGCCTTCTGGTTAGCAGTCAAGTGCCTTAGGCAATATGCTACCAGAGCTCCCAGACAATGAATAAGGAAGACTAAAGAAGAGTTGATGCCTTTGAATCATGTTGTTGGAGAAGAATGCTGAAAATACATACCATGAACTGCCAGAACAACAAACAACTCTGTCCTAGAAAAAGAATTTTCCTAG
Organism: Orycteropus afer afer; assembly: GCF_000298275.1. Lineage (NCBI taxonomy): Eukaryota > Metazoa > Chordata > Mammalia > Tubulidentata > Orycteropodidae > Orycteropus > Orycteropus afer. Next base: position 9,094 of record NW_006926108.1, on the reverse strand, counting down.
TTTTTGATGACCATTTACCAACAATGATTTTCTTTTCTAGGAATTGGTCTTTCCTCATGATGTCCAAAGTAAGTGAGCTGAAGTTTCACCCTCCTTGCTTCTTAAGAGCATTCTGGTTGG
>NW_006926108.1:6570-7654 GCF_000298275.1 Orycteropus afer afer | reverse complement strand
TTGGTGATTGCTCCTGTGTGTTTATGCATTGTGTGTTCTTTATCCTCTAGTTTTTACTTTTTTGGTGTTTGTTGTTGTTGTTGTTGTTTCTATGTAACTGAGTGAGAGGCACAACTATGCCCAAACAACCCAACCATACCTGCACCTCCACCTACTGAGTGAGGGCCATCACTTGCTTCTGCACAAACTGGCCAACAATAAACAACCAATATGAGCCTAAATGACCCTTAACTGCTCTTCACAAACAGCTAAGAGAAGTCTGTGCACCCACTCTCATTCTCTATCACACCCACCAGGAGACAAATGGTGAGTACATAAGTGCTGCTAACTAGTGAATAGAGGAGCACAGTACCCAGTTTACTCAGATATATCAAAACAAAACAAAGGAAAAAAATCTTGGGCAAATCACACCAACATACAATCAACAATTAAATATAAATGCAGTAAAGTTACAATGTCTTGGAGCCAACAGACCATCACAGTCAACACAAAGAAGCAAGATAAAGTAATAGAAACAAGGGCCCAGAATACAGACCCAGAACACATTCCTGAGGAAGAAGCAGCATTGGAACTCCCTGATAAGGAATTCAAAAGAATGATATTTAGGAACCTTCAATGGATTGACAGACAGATCAAGGAAAACACTGACAAACTTAAAGAAAGCACAGAGAAAATCCTAGAACAATTTTGAAAGACAATACAAGAACATACTAACAAAATAAATGAAGAATTAAAAATGATCCAAAATCTACAGACAGAAATCCAGAGATTAATACTAAATTTTTCACAAATAGATAACACACTGAATGGGCAAAGGAGAAGAATCAAATCAAAGGAAGACAGAATTAATGAGATTGAAGACAAATACCTCAATACTTCTTTGGAAAGGGATCAACCAGGAAAAAGATCAAAATAAAATGAAAAGAAAAAAAAACTAAGATTCATGTGGGATACCATCAACAGGAATAACCTATGTGTAATCAGAATTCAAGAACAGGAAGAGACAAATAAAACCACAGAGAAAATTGTCAAAAATTTGGTGGAAGAGAATTTCCCTGATATGATGAAAAACAAGAATATATCC
>NW_006926108.1:4266-5105 GCF_000298275.1 Orycteropus afer afer | reverse complement strand
AAAACCACCATAAGAGACAAGGAAGGACATTATATAATGATTAAAGGATCAATTGAACAAGAGGACATAACCATAATAAAAACCTACACACCCAATGAAAGAGCCCCAAAATATATAAATCAGACTTTAACAGAATTGAAAAGACAAATAGAAGAGTGCACAGTAATAGTATGAGACTTTAATATACAGCTTTCAATAAGATATAGAAAAACCGGAAAGAATCTGAAAAAAGACATAGAAGAACTAAACAATACAAAACAATCCACCAACTTGAACTTATGAACATCTACAGAGTACTTGACCCAATGACAGCACAATATACATTCCTTTCCAGTGCACATAGAACATTCTCAAGGATAGACCATATATTAGACCACAAAGCAAGTCTCAATAAATTTAAAAACATTGACATATTGCAAAGCATCTTCTCAGATCACGATGCTATAAAATTAGTAATCAACAATAGGAAGATCAACAGAAAAAGCAAACACATGGAAACTGAATAACACCCTCTTTAAAAACGACTGGGTAATAGAAGAAATTTTAAAAACTAAAAATAGAAAATTCCACGAATCAAACAAGAATGAAAACACAACATACCAAAATCTTTGGGACACAGCAAAAGCAGTGTCAGAGGGCAATTTATAACAATAGATGCATACATCAAAAAAGAATAAAGACCCAAAATGAACACCTTAATCCAACATCTCCAACAATTAGAAAAAGAGTAGCAAAAAAGCCTAAAGATTTGAGCAGAAATAAATGAAACAGAAAATTAAAAAAAAAAAAATAGAAAAAATCAACAAGTTGTCAACCTCTTTTGTGGTTGCCTGTGCTGT
>NW_006926108.1:1450-2155 GCF_000298275.1 Orycteropus afer afer | reverse complement strand
ATTATTCTCAATGGAGAGAGACTGAAACCATTCCCCTTGTGACCAGGAACCAGACAAGGATGCCCTCTATCACCACTTCTATTCAACATTGTATTGGAAGTCCTAGCCAGGTCCATAAGGCAAGAAAGGAAATTCAAAGGCATTCAAATTGGTAAGGAAGAATTAAAACTATCCCTATTTGCAGAGAAATGATCTATACATAGAAAACCCAAGAGACTCAGCAAGAAAACTACTGAAACTAATTGAGAGATTTAACATAGTAACAGGATACAAGATCAACATACAAAAATCAGTTGGATTCCTCTACACCAGCAAAGAGATTGCTGGAAAGGAAATCAATAGCATTTACACTACATACCAAAAAAAAAATAAAATACTTGTCATAAATCTTACCTGGGACACAAAAGACCTGTACAAAGAATACTACAAAAGAAACCATAAGAGATTTATGTAAATGGAAGCATACCATGTTTGTGGATAGGAAGATTGAACATTGTAAAAATCTCAACACTACCTAAAACAATCATACATTCAATGCAACCCCAATCCAGATCTCATCAACATTCTTTAAGGATATGATAAAACCAATGACCAATTATTTTTTCTATATGATACAAAGTAAGTTTCTTTATGGCAGAAAAAAATCAATTAAAACAAAATGTAAGAGGAAAATCTATTAACATCCCCCAAATAGGTCATTTTTAT
>NW_006926108.1:0-1176 GCF_000298275.1 Orycteropus afer afer | reverse complement strand
TTTATATGGAAAGGAAAGAGACCTCAGATAAGAAAAGCACCACTGAAGAAGACCAAAGTAGGAGGTCTCACACTCCAAGATCTCAAAACCTACTATACAGCCACAGTAGTCAACACAGCCTAGTATTGGGACACATAGACCAGTAGAATACAATTGAGAACCCAGAAATAGATGCATCAACCTAAGGTCAGCTAATCTTTGACAAAGGGCTGAAATCCATTAAATGGGGAAGAGATAATCTCTTCCACAAATGGTGCTGGTAAAACTGGTTATCCATTTGCAGAAAAGTGAAACAAGATCCATACCTCAAACCATACACAAAAACTAACTCAAGATGGGTCAAAGACATAAATGTGAAAAACAAAACTATAAAGTCCGTCAAGGAAAAAATAGGTGCAAATTTAGGGGCCCTAATTTATGGCATAGATAGACTATCAAGCATGATCCAAAAAACACAAACAGCAGAAGATAAATTAGATGATTGGGACCTTATAAAAATTAAAATTTTATGTGCTTCAAAAGGCTTCTCCAAAAGAGTGACAAAAAGAACCTACAGACTGGGGAAAAATATTGGGCAACAACATACCTGACAAGGCAATTCTCTCTAAAATTTACAGAAAATTCCAACATCTCAACAACAAAAAGCCAAACAATCCAATGAAAAAATGGGCAAAAGACATGAATAGACACTTCATCAAATAGGGTATTCAGGCGGCCAGCAAACACATGAAGAAATGTTCACGATCATTAGTCATCAGAGAGATGTAAATCAAAACAACAATGAGATACCATCTCACCCAAGCACTAATAGCAAAGTTCAATGAGACAGGAAATAACAAATGCAAGTGAGAATGTGGAGAGACTGGAACTCTCATACATTACTGGTGGGACTACAAAATGATACAACTACTGTGGAAATTGGTATGGGGATTCCTTAAAAAGTTGGAATTAGAAATACCATTTGATCTAGCAATGCCATTACTAGGCATATATCCTAAAAAACTGGGATCCAGGACAAGAATAGATATATGCATGACAATGTTCATTGCAGCACTATTCACAATAGCAAAGAGATGAAAACAGCCTAAGTGCCCATCAACAGAAGCAAACTATGGTACATACACACAATGGCATACTATGCAACACTAAAGAATAATGTAGAATCTGCAAAACACC
>NW_006926107.1:13480-14166 GCF_000298275.1 Orycteropus afer afer | reverse complement strand
AAAAAAAAAAAAAAAGAAATTATTGCAGCAGTATTCCCCTCCTACTCCCTTTTTCAAAGACTTCTGGACCTGGAGTATGCAAAATCATAGTATTTCACTAATGGGAGGAACACTAAACATACTTTTGATAACGTTAAAATTATTTAAAAGTTATGGAAACCATATTTGATTGAACCTTGCATAGATTCTCTAATCCAATTATGCTTCCATAAATGCAAGCTGGATTCAGAAGAAGACACTGAATGAGGGATATCATTGCTGATGTCAAATGGATCTTAGCTGAAAGCAAAGAATACCAGAAAGATGTTTACTTACGCTTTGTTGACTATGCAAAAGCAATTGATTGTGTGGATCATAAGAAATTATGAATAACATCTAGAAGAATGGGAATTCCAGAATTCCCAGTTGATTGAACTCATGAGGAACCTGTACATAGATCAGGAGGCTGTCAAACAGAATGAGGGGATACTGCATGGTTCAAAATAAAGAAGGGATTGTGTCCGGGTTGTATCCTTTCACCATACTTACTCAACTTGTATGCTGAGCAAATAATCCAAGAAGATGGGTTATATGAAGAAGAATGTGGCATCGGGATTGGAGGGACACTCTTTAACAACCTGTGATATGCAGATGACACAACTTTGCTTGCTGAAAGTGAGGATGACTTGAAGCACTTACTGATGAAG
>NW_006926107.1:11583-12512 GCF_000298275.1 Orycteropus afer afer | reverse complement strand
GTGTTTGCAATGAACAAGTCGTTGGTCTTGCAAAATTCTACCATACGAGCTCCAGCATTATTTCTGTCACCAAGGCCAAATTTTCCAACTACTGGAGATTCTTCTTTGTTTCCAACAAACAGGATAGACCCCAAAAGAAAATCACCAAGATATATCATCATCAAACTCACCAAAGCCAAAGAAAGTATCCTAAAAGCAGCATGGGAAAAATGAAAAGTTACCTACAAGGAGAAACCAATAAGACTAAGCTCGGATTTCTTGGCAGAAACCATGCAGGTGAGAAGACAATAGGATGGTATATATAAAACCCTGAAAGAGAAAAATTTCCAACCAAGAATTATATACCTGACAAAATTGTCCCTCAAATATGATTGTGAAATTAGGACATTTCCAGATAGGGAGAAATTAAAGGAATTTGTCAAAACCAGACCAATCATATAAAGAGATGCTAAAGGGAGTCCTTTGGACAGAGAACAAATAATAGCAAACAACAACTGACCATTAACACATATGATGACATAACCCAGAAACCAACACAGCTATGGAAGTATCCAAAGTAAATAAGTAAATAAGCTTACAAGATTGTAAACAGGGAACCAGAGACATCAATTGACAAATGAAGACAGCTACAAACAAAAAAGAGGGGGGAAAAAAAAACTGTGTAGTTATAGAATTTCTAAATGGTAGGGAAATCAAGACACAAGATAGAATGGACACTTCTAAACTTGGGAAAAAATTTTAAATCACAGGGTAACCTCAAAGAAAAATGATAAACCTTCACATCAAAATAAAAAAGAGGACCAGTACAAATATATGTTGTTGCTATTGTTATGCGCCGTCGAGTCGGCCCCAACTCATAGCGACCCCTCCTTGGGTTTCCAAGGCAGTATCACTACGGAAGTAGGATTGCCCAACCTTCCTTCCGAGGA
>NW_006926107.1:10120-11483 GCF_000298275.1 Orycteropus afer afer | reverse complement strand
TGAGTACGGAGAGAGTCAGAACAGTGGACTGTCAGCTACTCTGACAGGACCAACATCCTGAATATTTCCAAGTGGTGTTGGGACCTGAGAATTGACCTAAAGATCAGGTCACCAAGGGCTGCAGGGATGAGTGTGCTGGTTGCCTATGACTAGGAAGGGAAACAGCAAGGAGGGAGACAACCTGAGCTGTGGACCTTCATCTGTCCAGAGGGTGCAGCCATTTTCATTGTTTATAAGTGGTGGCCATTATGGATATGTAAAGAGACCGAGGGTGCAGCCATTTTGAAGGTTTACAAGTGGCACCCATTTTGGATATTTAAAGTGACCAAGGGTACAGCCATTTTGAATGTTTACATTGGTGGTCATTTTGGATTTTAAAGTGACAGCATTCTCATTTGGATTCCTGGGACCTAAAAATAGGCTCTGTTTTCCAAGGATGGCAGGAACATATGGGAGACAGACAAAGGGAAAGAACACAGGTGGGGAGTGTATTAAGTGATGCCAACTAGTGAATAGAGAAGCACAGCACAGTACCCTGCTTACATAGATAACATACAAAGAAAATGAAAAGTGTGGGCAAGTCACTCCAACATACAATCACCAATTAAATATAAACACAAAAATGCCACAATGCCTCAGAGACAACAGAGCAGCACAGTCCACACAAAGAAGCAAGATAAAGCGGGAGAAAACAGGGGACCAGGATACAGACTCAAAACACATCCTTGAGGAAGATGCAGCATAGGAACTCCCTGATAAGGTATTCAAAATAATTATATTTAGGCACCTTCAACAGATTGAGAGACAGATCAAGGAAAACACTGAACAAATTGAGGAAAACAGAGAGAAAACCCTAGAAAAATTTCAAAAGATAATACAAGAACTAAATGAAAAATTAGAAATGATACAAAATCTAAGACAGAAATCCAGAAGATTAATACTAAATTTTCAGAAATAGATAACTCATTGAACAGGCAAAGGAGTAGAATTGAATCAATAGAAGACAGAATTAGTGAGATTTAAGGCAAATACCTCAATATTTCTTTGGAAAGGGAACAACCAGAAAAAAGATCAAAACAAAATGAAGAAACCCTAAGGTTCATGTGGGATACCATCAAAAGGAATAACCTACATGTAATTGGAATTCCACAACAGGAAGACACAAATAAAACCACAGAAAACGCTGTTGAAGATTTGTTGGAAGAGAATTTTCCTGATACGTTGAAAGATGAGAATATATCCATTCAAGAAGTCCAATGAACTCCAAACAGGATGTTGTTGTTGTTGTTGTTAAGTGCCGTGGAGTCGTTTCCGACTCATAGCGACCCCATGCACAGCAGAACGAAACACTGCCCGATCCCGC
>NW_006926107.1:0-5524 GCF_000298275.1 Orycteropus afer afer | reverse complement strand
AAAAAAAAAAAAAAAAAAAGCATTGACCTAAAAATAAATAAATAAATAACCATTCCGGGACCTCTCTACTGAACTGAATGCCTCAGTAGGTAGGAATTTGGTCCTGAAGGAGAATATTGGGCACTTAAATATATACAAAAAAAGTATTTGCATAGAGAAAGTCTGACAGAATACGTAAGAGGTTAACATTAAAATGATCCAGAAGCTACAATAAGACAAACAGGCTGGCCAAGCATCTTCCAGGTCTTTCTTCCATTTTAGCCATATCCTTCTCTCTCTTTGCTCTTATTACCAAACTTCTCAAAAGCAAAGCCTATACTTCAACTCCAGTTCATTCCTTGGCTTGCGATCTGTCTCTGGTCTACATTCTCTTAGAAGGTCACAAATGGTAAGTTTGATAGTCATTTCTGAGGAAATCCCAGGTTCCTATGCTTTCCTTATACTTTTATTATTTTTAATATATCCAGAATTAACTGTATAACTAAATATGAGCTGATTTTGATACATTGGTTTAGTCTTGCACAAATGTATAAATCAGAAAAAAAAAATGCTTTGATAGACCACATAGCCTAATTTTGGGCTTAAATTCCCAATTCTCAATGTTCAGTTCCATCCTTTTTGAAATTTCAGCAACACTTAAAATTATTTGCTATCAGTTCTTCCTGAAATTACCTCACCCTGCCCTACTTTTAAAATTATCTCTTTTCTTATTCTCTTACTATGTTTTTTTATTCCTTGTACCTCCAAAATTAGTTTTTTTATTTTTGATGCATTTTCTTGAACTTTCAGCAACACTTAATGTCTTCTCTCTTTGTAAAATTCCCTTGCCCTGAATATTGATTCTGAACTCCCTTCTTTGGCTCCCTTGGAGGCTTCTTTTCCCTCCAGCTTCTAAAGGCAGGCAATCCCCAATAACCTACACTTAGACTTATTTCTTCTTTCCATACAGAGTCTCTGGGTGGCACAGTTAAGCCCTCAGCTACTAAGAGAAAGACCGGCACTTTGAATCCACCTAGAGAAGCCTCAGAAGAAAGGCCTGGCAATCTGCTTATGAAAGGTCACAGCCAAGAAACTCCTAAGGAAAGCAGCTCTACTCTGAAACACATGGGGTCACTGAGAATGGGAATCAACTGTTTTTTGTTGCTTTTTTCTTTTTTCTATAAGACATCTATAAGAAATCTCTACTCCTGATTTCAACTGCCATTGCTAAACAGAACATACCCTAACTTTTTTCCTACAGTTCTATCTCTTTGCTGAATATTTCAATGTGGATGTCCCATAGTCACCTTAACACTCCATCTAAAATCACACTCATCTTCCTGATCAAAACCAGTTCTCCTGATTTCCCTAATTCTGATTAACCAATAACCAAACCAACGCACTGCCATCAAGTCGGATCAAACTCATACTGTCCTCTCCTTGGGTTTCCGAGGCGGTATCCCTACGGAAGTAGATTGGCCAACCTTCCTTCTGAGGAGTGGCTTGTGGGTTTGAACCTCCAGACTTCTGGTTAGCAGTCAAATGCCTTAGGCACTACACCACCAGAGCTCCTAATTCTGATTAAAGGGGCTGCCAATCTTATGATCTCCCAAACTTAAAACCTCCATTTTTAATCTGTAGTACCTAAGGCATTTGACTGCTAACCAGAAGGCTAGCAGTTCAAACCCACCAGCCACTCCTTGGAAGGCAGACTGGGCAATCTACTTCTGTAGAGATACCGCCTCGGAAACCCAAGGAGGGGTCGCTATGAGTCAGATTCAACTTGACGGCAGTGAGTGTGGGGTATTTTTGTTGTTGTTTTGTTTTTCAGTCAGTTAAAGAGATAAACTTCTTCTACGTCCACCCTAGGGCAAATAATCATTATCTTCTTCTCCTCTACAGTTATAATAACTACTCCCCCCGCCCCTCAATAATAGCTTCTACTTTTCTAATTGTGATGCAAATGTACACAAGAAAATATTCTCCACTTCAACACATAATAGTTTCATAATTGCTTCTCTGCCTCTAATTTATCTTTCCTTTCCATCCAAAATATTATTACCAAATTAATCCTCCAAAACCAAATTTGATGATATTCTTACAATTTTTACTTATCTTACAATAGAATTACACCTCTTAGATTCTAAAATTCAAAATGATAATATCATGAATAATCAATATTACCCTGGAAAATTCCATCGAAAGGGATTCCACTGGAAACCACGAGTTGGTTGGGCACAATCAGTTTTTCCTCCAGCATTGGCACAGATTCCTGTTTCTTTGGTTGAGCACCAGATGAAGTAGTTGGCTTGCTTTCAAGGTCCATTTTATATGAAAAATGCATATATGCATATCGTTAAAAATTAGAATCACACTCAGCTGAGCAATATGCTTGTAGTTGAGAGGTACATGGAACAGAGACAAAGTAAGGGAATCACAGATTCACGTCTCTTCTGTCATGCTCACGCCAGGCAATCATTGAAAGGAAAGGTAGACAGTATTGCCTGCACTATTTAAGTGTAATTTTGCTATTTTTTTTTAAATTTCTGGGATAATTAGTTTGTTTTCGTTTTGCTGAGATGATAGCATTCCACTTTTGTTTGTCTTCTTTAAAAGTTAGACACTTGCCTTTACTTCTCCTCCTGAACTTTCAGGATAGGAATCAAGTCATATTCCTATTCATATCTTCTATAACATTTAACACTGAACTGAGTAATCTTGTAAATATCTTCTCAACAAATCAAAGTTGCTTTGTTGTCATTAGTTAAGTAGGTAACAGGGTGGTTTTTAACAGAATACGCCTAATGAAAATGTTATTTCCTATTTTATTAAGAATCTGTATCTTTTTCACCAGTATGAAAACATATTGATAGTCTTTTCGCTAGAAATTATTTTAAAGCAAAAGCTTTTTTTTTTTTTTCAAAATAAATTGGTCTACTTCAGATACAATAATAAAATAATGTCAGTAAACTCCAGTGGAGGCAATCAAATAGATATATACTTACTATCTATATTTGATAACTGAAATACACGTTAAAATATATGTGTATTTAAATACAAACTCACATATTTCTACTTCAAAATAAGAATGACCTAGAGTTGTTATATTAAATTAATTACAAGGAAATTATTGTAATACATCATCATGATTATATTAAAATCATGGGGAAAAACGGGTAGTATTCTTGCATTAGATAATGTATGGTTTGCCATTATTTAAATATACCCTGTAAACATCCCAGGACATCATACTTATATTACCCCCTTGTAACCTAAGATTGTTACTAGAGATAACTCTAGTAACACTGAGCTGAGTAATCCTACCTTGGGGGAGATATAAAAAAATATTAAATTAAATATTTACCTTGGGGAATATTTACCTTGGGGAAGTGTAAGATATCCAGAGCTGCTTCTAGAAGTCAATTTAAATAAACTACCCTGTGCATTTTGAGGGACCTACAAAAATAAGTTTTGGACTTGCTGCCACGTGCTAACCAGAAGGCTGGAGGTTCAAACCCAGCAGCCACTCCTCGTAAGATTGGGCAGTCTACTTCATCAGTAGTGATATTGCCTCAGAAACCCAAGGAAGAGTTTCTGTGAGTCGGACCGACTCGACGGCAGTGAGTTTGGTTTTTTTGGTTTCGGCACGTCCTCTAGATACCTGTATTTGTTTCTTCCTGAAATTTAGTGATAGAATCTACCCGGTAGCATTCAAGAGTACACATTCGGCAGGTTTGAGAAGTCATCTTGACTTGGGGCTGTGTAGTGGACTTGCCCCAGGAGCACCTAAAGGGAAGCTATGAGGTTGACTCTAGGTGGTGTCACACAGCTGGCTTCCCTGCGCAACACTGGCAGGGCTTTGAGAATGTTCCTAGCAACTCTGATTCCCGCCTGGACCACTAGAGGGCTCACTGGGGAAGTTGCTGCAGGCTGCCCTCTGGGGGCCTTGGAAGGAAACAGCTCCAGCGATGTCATGTTTATTTCCTGAACATCAACTGGCACCCTGCACCTAGGCTAAAAGAAGCTATGGATGTAGTAGAGTCCTGCATGGTGCAAATGGTTAATGCGCTAGGCTGCTAACGGAAAAGTGAGAGGCTCAGTCCATCCAGAGGTACCTTGGGAGAAAGGTCCGCCGATACACTTCCTACAAATCAGCCATTGAAAACTCTCTGGAGTACTTTTCTACTCTGACACACAGGGATCACCAAGTATCTAATATAACTTGATGAAAACCTCTTTTTTTTTTTTTTTTTTTTAAGTGGATGTAGGGGATTATTGTTGTTCTTGTTGTTGTTATGTACCGTGGAGTAGGACCCAACTCTAGGGGATAGACCTCAGTTATTTGGAGCTCTGTGAAGATGCCTTCAGTGTCATGGATGACACGTATGCTGATCAGAGAAGGACTTTCCTACCTACAAATTTCTAGTTTTTCACACATATCCAAAGAAGTATGTTATCCTGAAGGAAAAAAAATATGTCGGAATGAGAAAATAATAGAACATGTAAAGGTTTTTGAGATGAGACAGACTTGTATTCAAATCCCAGTTTTGCTGTTTACTACCGCCAAGTGAGTAAGTAGTATCTGGTGGTGTAGTGCCTAAGGCATTTGACTGCTAACCAGGAGTCTGGCAGTTCAAACCCGCCAGCCACTCCTGGGAAGGAAGGTTGGGTAATCTACTTCCATAGTGATATCGCCTCAGAAACCCAAGGAGGGGTCACTATGAGTCAGATCTGACTCCACGGTAGTGTGTTTCATTTTCGTTTGAAGCTTTGGTTTCAGCTTTGGTTTCCTTATCTGCAAAAACTAAAGTGCTTGGTATAGATAAATCAACAACAACAACAACAACAACAAAAAAAAAAACTCATTGCCATCCAGTTGATTCAACTCAAAACGACTCCTCTTTGGGTTTCTGAAGTGGTATCTCTATGGAAGTAGATTGCCTAATCTTCCTTCTGAGGAGTGGCTGGTGGGTTTGAATGGCCAACCTTCTGGTTAGCAGTCAAATGCCTTAGGCACTATGCCACCAGAGCTCCCATCCTTGGTATAGATAGTCCTTCAAAATTAGAACATTCTCAATAAAGGAAGTTGTGCTTGTTCTTGTTATTTTTATTTAATGTGATACAATTGGAATCTCTGAGACTTTGGGTGGCATCATTCATTACTATTCACGACTACCTTTAATAAAAACTGGCATCTCTGTCAAGATCCACCCAGACTCCAGGTCAATAAAAGACAAATTGGTAATGTGTGAGGTTTCTAGAAAAGTCTACTGCTCCCAAACTGTCTATGTATTGTCATTTGGTCAAAGACTTTAAAATATCCTCATGAATAGTAGCCTGACACCTCCCTTTGGCTACCAGGTATAGCCAATATCTTTAAATAGAACTTTCACCAGCATGCCTACTACCTATGGTTCCATCCTGAATGACAGTCACTAGAATCAACAGGGTGGAGAGGAGACGTAGCGGGAGGGACCAACTCACCCAAGTAACTCATCAGTCTCTTTCCCTGGTGGTGGTCTCTGCTTCTGGCCTCTACCTGTTA
>NW_006926106.1:15448-24399 GCF_000298275.1 Orycteropus afer afer | reverse complement strand
AAAGAAAGAAAGAAAATAACAACAAAAAAATTAGAATTTTTTGTTATGAGCAGAATGTCAAGTATGGACCTCAAAATTTCAAGTTGTAAAAACTCTATCCTCATTTAAAACACTTCTGTGGAATTATATTTATAGTTTTGAATTTAAATATTTAAATTAAAAGTGTGTTTAAAGTATTAGTAAACATTGTAATCTGTTTTCAACAGTTAAATGCATAGGATCTTCTCTTCTTTCTGAAGGTATTAATCCCTGGTACAAAATCATTTCCAGAAGATGTTATTAAAGTAATGTTTTTATTTGCTGACAATACACTCTGTACAATATATGATTTATTTGTTACTTCTCTCTCATTAGATGTTTGAATAAGATACAATAGTTTTCAAAATAACTTTGGAGTAGGATGGATGAATGATCATTGATTTGGTCTTGTGCTTTATAAGAAATTCCAGACTCTCAAACAGCTATCAGCATAGTGATTATTTGAAGAAATGTATATAGAATGGCAAGTTTGGAGACAAAGCTGCTATACAAGGATTGCTGACAATGAAGATAGTCTATGAGTGATTTAGGAATGCCAAGAATACAATGTCTTCAATAAATGATTTACTGTATATTTAGCACACCTAAATGCCCACAACTCTACCAATGCACAACATGATAAAAATATAGAAAATATTGAAGTTGCCAAGGGTTTCATTTTACTGGAATCTATAATCAACATCCATGGAAATGTTGTTGTTGTTAGGTGACATTGAGTCAGCTCCTACTCATAGTGTCCCTATGTACCACAGAACAAAACACTGCCCAGTCCTGTGCCAGCCTCACAATCCTTGATATACCTGAGACCATCATTGCAGCTACTATGTCAATCCATTTCATTGAGGGCTTTCCCCTTATTCACCAACACTTCACTTAATCAAGCGTGATACCCTTCTCCAGGAAATGGTCCCTTCTAACAACATGTCCAAAGCAGGTAATAAGAAGTCTGGCTATTCTCACTTCCAAGGATTATCCCAGCTGCATTTCTACCAGAACAAATTTTTGTTGTTGTTGTTGTTTTGTTTTTTAGCAGTCTGTGGTACTTTCAGTATTCTTCATCAACACCACAACTCAAAAGCATCAACTCTTCTTCTGTCTTCCTTGTTCATTGTCCAGCTGTCACATGCATATGAGGCGATTGAAATTACCATGGCCTGGGTTGGACACACCTTAGTTTGCAAGGAGACATCTTTGTTTTTCAGCACTTTAAAGAGATCTTTTGCAGCAGATTTGCCCAGTGCAATATGTTGTCTGATGTCTTTACTTATTTTTCCATTGGTGTGGATTGTAGAACCAAGTAATATGAAATATTTGACAGTTTCTATTTTTTTCCCCATTTAGTGTGATGCTGCTTATTCATCAAGTCATGAGTACTTATATTTTCTTTATGTTAATATATACATACTGCAGACTGAAGTCTTTAATCTTCATTAGCAAGTGCTTCAAATCATCTCACTGTCAGCAAGCAAAGATGTGTCATCTGTGTATCACAGGTTGTTAATGAGTTTTCCTCCAATCATGATGCCATGTTCTTATTCATATAGTCCAGTTTCTCAGATTATTTGTTCAGCATACAGATGGAAAATTATGGTGAAGGGATACAACCCTGATGCACTTCCTTCCTGATTTTAAACCATGCAAAGCTCCTTGTTCTGTTAGAACAACAGCCTCTTGGTCTATGTACAGGTTCATTATGAGCACAATTAAGTGTTCTGGAATTCCCATTCTTCTCAATATTATCCACTATTTCTTATGATCCACACAATTGAATGCTTTTGCATAGTCAATAAAACATAACTAAACATCTTCTGGTATTCTTTGCTTTGAGTCAAGATTCATCTGACATCAGCAATGATATCTCTTGTTTCATGTCTTCTTCTGAATCCAGCTTGCATTTCTGGAAATTCTCTGTCAATATACTTTTGCGACCATTTTTGAATAATCTTCAGTAAGGTTTTACTTGTATGTGATATTAATGATATTGTTCAGTAATTTCCACATTCTGGGGGATCACCTTTCTTTGGAATGGGTATAAATATGCATCTTTTCCAGTCAATTGGCCAGGTAGCTGTCTTCTAAATTTCTTAGCATAGACAAGTGAGTGCCTCCAGCATGATATTCATTTGTTGAAACACCTCAATGGGTATTCCATCAATTCCAGAAGCCTTGTTCCTTGCCCATTCCTGCTAAATCACAAAATCTCTAAATAACACAGCGCTCTAAATTACAAAGTGCAGCTTTGACTTTTTCCTTCAATACCATTGGTTCTTGAACATGTGCTACCTCTTGAAATGGATGAACATTGACCAATTCTTTTGGTACAGTGACTCTGTGTATTCCTTCCATCTTCTTTCAATGTTTCCTGTATCATTCAATATTTTGCCTATACAATCTTTCAATATTGCAACTTGAGGCTTAATTTTTTTCTTCAGTTCCTTCTGCTTGATAAATGCTGAGCATGTTTTTCTCTTTTGGTTTTCTAACCTCAGGTCTTTGCACATTTCATTATAATAATTGACTTTGTGTTCTCAAGCTGCTCTTTGAAATCTTCTATTCAGCTCTTTTATCTTTTCATTCTTTCCATTTCCTTTAGCTACTCTCCACTCAAGGACTATTTTAAGAGTCTCTTCTGACATCCATCTTGATCTTTTCTTCCTTTTCTGCATTTTTATTGACCTTTAGCTTTCTTCATGGATGATGTCTTTGATGTTGTCCCACAATTCCTCTGGTTTTTGGTCACTGGTATTCAGTGCATCAAATCTGTTCTTCAGCTGATCTCTAAATTACAAAAGGCTACAATCACGGTCATACTTTGGCTTCTGTTCAAATTGTCTCCAGCTTCAATGTGAACTTGCAAATGAGCAATTGATGATCTGTTCCCCAGTCAGATCCTGGCCTTCTTTTGGTTGAAAACATTGAGCTGCTCCATCATCTCTTGCCACTAATATAGTTGATCTGATTCCTGTGCACTCCATCTCACAAAGTCTACATGTATAGTCACCATTTGTGTTGCTAAAAAATGCAATCTATCATGCAATCTCCAGCATCATTTCTATCACAAAGCCCATATTTTCCAACTACTAGTGATTCTTCTTTGTTTCCAACTTTTACATTTTGATCACCCATAATAATCAACATATCTTGATTGCAATTGCAGACTGTAAATAACAGAACACAGAAATTGGTAGAAATCTTCAATTTCCTCATCTATGGTGGTTGGTGCATAAATTTGAATAAATAGTTGTAATAACTGGTGTTTCTTATAAGTGCATGGATATAATCCTGTCACTAGCAGCATTGTACTTCAAAATAGATCTTGAAACATTCTTTGTGACAATGAATATTACACTATTCCTCTTCAATTTCTCATTCCCAGCATAGTAGATGACATGATTGTCTGATTCAAAATGGCCCAAACCAGTCCATTTCAGCTCACTAATGCCTAAGATATCGATCTTTATGAATTCCATTTCATTTTTGACAACTTCCAATTTTCCTATATTCATACTTCATACATTTCATGTTCCAATTATTAATGGGTGTTTCATCCATTTCTTCCCATTTTGAGTCATGCCACATTAGCAAATGGAAATCCTAAAAGTTTTACTCCATCCACATCATTAAGGTTGCTTTTCCTGAGAAGGCAGCTCTTCCTCAATCATATTTTGAGTGCCTTCCAACCTGAGGGGTTAAACTTCTAGCACTATATCAGACATCCATGGCATCAGCAGTTGAGAAATCAAATGATGTATTTCATTGGACAAATCTTCTGTAAAAGATCTCTTTAAAGTGTTCAGGAGCAAAGATGGCACTTTGAAGACTAAGGTGTGCCAACAAAACCATAATACTTTCAACAACCTGATATGCATATGACAGCTGTACAATGAATAAAGAAGATCACAAGAGAGTAGATTAATTGGATGCATGGTGTTGGCAGAGAATGTATTATGAATGTACATTGAATTGCTAGGAGAATGCATAAATTTGTCTTGAAGGAAATACAACTAGAATGCTCCTTAGAAGCAAATATGGCCAGACTTCATATCTCCTACTCTGGTCATGTTGTCAGAAGGTACTGATTCCTAGAGAAGGATATCATCCTTGGTAAATTAGTGAGTTGGAAAAAAAAATGGGGAATAACCTAAACAAGATAGATTTACAAAGTGGCTCAAGCACAGCAATGGTTATGAGGATAGTGTAGGACTGGGCAGTGTTTTATTCTGTTGTACAAAGGGTCGTTATGAGTTGGAACTGACTGGACAACACTTAACAATAGCAACAACAATGTAAAAAGAATACTGGCCATAAGCGTAAAAGGTATGTTGTTGTTTGCCATCTAGTCAATCTCTGTGTAACAAAACAGAACTGCCCCATAGGTTTTCCTAGGCTGGAACTTTAAGGGAGCAGATCTCTATTTCATCTCTTCCACAGAGCCACTGGTTTATTCAAATCACTGACTTTTCAGTAAGCAGCCAAGCTCATAATCATTGTGTCCTTGGGGATCCTCCATATCTAAAAGATATATAGCCACATCCATCATTCTTCAAAGATGAATTCTATGAATTCCAAAGATCCTTGACCATCCTCTTCATATACAAAATGTTCAGCAATATGGAATGTCAGCAATTAAAAAAAGGAAGGCTTATAATTGTACTATATAGATAACTGTAATGGAGCAGTTGCAGAAAGTTATTCATTTGCTGGAACACACTGAATATGTCATCAAATTACTGTGTTTCAGGAGTGTAAGGATTTCTTACAAGAAACTGGTTGTAAAGATGTACCAATCATTCAACCAAGGGAAGAGATAAAAATTCATTCCATGCAATGAAAGTGGAGATGCAGATAAAATTCAGAGACAAAGTTTATTAATTGGAACACCAAATCACATTGCTTCATTCTCATTTCTAGACATAAGATTAAGAGCAATTGTACTTCAAGTAATTCTGTGAAGCAGCAATTGCATACACAACTATTATAAGTAAAAAAAAAAAAAAAAAAATGTGAGGGTAACCATCTTAAATCTACTTCTGGAAATAACCAGACACCATTTTTTTTTTTTTTCCCCCAAACAGTGCACTAAGTTTCAATGTGTGGAATGGTTTCATAAAAATCACATGACTACCATTGACAAAATCTGAAGTCCAATATGTGAGGAGAAATTTTCCTTCATTTTAGCTATTTATAGTCAGAAAGAACGTTTAATGACTTGGTTGGAAATACTGTTATCATTGTGGCCTATGCAGGCAGACCTAAACCACAATAGTCAGACCTTCCACTGACCTTAATGGAAATTCTGTCTGGGCTTGCAAATATGCCATGTAAAGAAAGCAGTATCTTTTCTGCCACTGCCAGTGCTGAGAAAAAATGGCAAATTTTAATAACTTGTCTTTTGAATTTTTATAATCAAAGTCTAGTAATAATTACTACATTTAGATGCAATTTAGAATTCATACTTGTATTCCAGAAGTTTATTATATCATGGTGGTATGCACTCTCAGCCTTGGACTGGTTTCAGTCTAGGATATAAATTAATACTGACTTTTATAGTTTATCATTAGATCAAAATATTTCTCTCTTTGTCTATCTCTTTCACTGTCTCTCTCTTTCTCTTTCCTTCTCTACCAGTTTTCTAATGAATGTAGAAATAGAAGTAGGCAACCTAAGGCATAATTATTTTGATTCTACTCAATCCTGGCTTTGCAAATTTCTGACAATAATGAATTCTGTGAGTAACAGATCCAGAGATTAATAAATGCCTACCTTCAAGTTCCACAAATTGTCTGACAGTTTGTCATACTGTGGTGGTTTCAGAGCTGCTGTGAGGCTATAGGCTATGACACTGGTATTTCAAATATCAGCAGGGGCAACCATGGTGGGCAGCTTTCAGTGGAGCTTTCAGACTAAGACAGACTTGGTAGAAGGATGGGTTCATCCACTTCTGAAACACATGGCCACTGAAAACTTTATGAGTAGTAATGAAACACTGTCTGATGTATTACTGGAAAATTTTATGAATAGAAGTGATATACAGCTGGAAAATGAGCACCTCAAAATATGACTAGGGAAGAGCTGCCTCCTTAAAATAGAGTCAAACTCACTACGATCAAGTCAGTTCTAACTCATAGTGACCCTTCATCGGGTTTCTGAAGTAGTATCTCTACAGAAGTAGATTGCCCAGTTTTCCTTCCCAGGAGTGGATGGTGGGTTTGAACTGCCAGTCTTCAAGTGACCAGTAAAATGCCTTAGGCATTACACCACCAGAGCTTCTCCTAAGTCAGTCTTAATAACATGGATGGAATAAAGCTTTTGGGACTTCATTTGCTGATCGGGCATGACTCAAAATGGGAAGAAACCACAACAAATCTTCATTAATTACTGGAGTGAGGAATGTACAAAGTAGAATCTAGAAAGTTGAAAGTTGTCAAAAGTGAAATGGAATGTATAAAGATAGATGTCCTGGCATTATTGATTTGAAATGGATTGGCATTGGGCATTTGGAACCAGGCAATCATATGGCATGCTATGATGAGATTGAAGAGGAATGGCATGTGCTCATCATCAAAAGGATCATTTCAAGATGTATCTTAAGTATAATATTGTAAGTGATAGGATAATATTTGTATGCCTACAAGGAAGACAAGTTAATACTACTATTATTCAAGTTTACACACCAACCACCAGAGCAAAAGACGAATAATTTGAAGAATTTTACAAATATCTGCAGTCTGAAATTAACCAAATGTGCAACTGAAATGTATTGATAATTACTGGTGATAGGAATGTGAAAGTTGGAAACAAAAGAAGCATCAGTAGTTGGAAAATATGGCATTTGTGTTAGGATGACTCTAGAGATTGTATGATAGAATTTTGCAAGACCAACAACTTATTCAATACAAATATCTTCTTTCAAAAAACATACATGGTGATTGTACATGTGGGCCTTGCCAGATGGTATATACATGAATCAAATCAACCATATCTGTAGACAATGGAGAAGCTCAATATCTTCAGTAAAAACAAAACTGACTGTGAAAAAGACCATCAATTGTTCACATGTAAGTTAAGGTTGAAGAAGAAAATAATTGAAACAAGTCCACCAGAGTCAAAATATGACCTCGATAATATACCACCTGAATTTAGAGACCATCTGAAGAATGGATTTGATGCATTGAACACCACTATCCAAAGACTAGACAAGTTGTGGGATGACATCAAGAATATCATATATGAAGAAAGCAAAACATCATTAGAAAGACAAGAAAAGAAAAAAAGACTAAAATGGATGTCAGAAAAGACTCTGAAACGTACTCTCGAACATAGAGCAGCTAAAGCAGATGGAAGAAATGGTGAAATAAAAGAGCTGAACAGGAGATTTAAAGGGCTTCCTGAGAAGACAAAGTTAATTATTATAATGAAATGTACAAAGACTGGAGTCAGAAAACCAAAAGAAAAGAACATAGTTGGCATTTCTCAAGCTTAAAGAACTGAAAATAAAATTCAAGACTCTAACATCTATATTGAAGGAATCTGTGGGCAAAACTTTGAATGATGCAGGGAGCATCAGAAGATGAAAAAAATATGCTGAGTCACTGTACCAAAAAGAGTTAGTGGACTTTCAAACATTTCAGAAGGTAGAATATAATCAACAAATTGAAGGAAGAAGTCCAAGTTGCACTGAAGGAATTGGTGAAAAACAAAGTACCAGGAATTGACAAAATACCCACTGAGATATTTCAACAAAGGGGTGCAGCATTAGAGAGGCTTACTCATTTATGTAAAGAAATTTGGAAGACAGCTACTTGGCCAACTTACTAGAGGACAGACACATTTGTGCCTATTCCAAAGAAAAGTGATCCAGCAGAATTTGGAAATTATTGAACAATATCATTAACATCACATGCAAATAAATTTTTTTGAAGATAATTCAAAAAAGATTGCAGCAGTAAATTGACAAGGACTTGCCAGAAATTCAAAATGGATTCAGAAGAGGACATAAAAAGAGGCATATCATTGCTGATATCAGATGGATCCTGGCTGAAAGTAAAGAATACCAGAAACATGTTAACCTGTGATTTATTTGACTATGCAAAGGCATTCTGTTGTGTGAATCATAAAATATTATGGATAACATTGTGAAAAATGGGAGTTCTAGAACACCTAATTGTTCTCATGAGGAACTTGTATGTAGACTAAGAGCCTGTCTTTCAAACAGAACAAGGGGCTACCACATGGTTTAAAATCAGGAAGAGAGTGTGTCAGTGTTGTATCCTTTCACCATACTCATTCAAACAGTATGTTGAGCAAATAATATGAGAAACTGGACTATATGGAGAAGAATGTAGCATCAGGATTGGATGATGACTCTAATAACCTGTGATATGCAGATGACAGAACCTTGCTTACTGAAAGTGAAGATGACTTGAAGCACTTACTGATGAAAATCAAAAACTACAGTCTTCAGTATGGATTAAAACCCAATATAAAGAAAATGAAAATCCTTACAACTGGACCAATAAGCAACATTATGATGAATGGAGAAAAGATTGAAATTGTCAGGGATTTCATTTTACTTGGATTCATAAACAATATGCATAGAAGCAGCAATAAGAAATCATATGTCATATTGCATGGGTCAAATATGCAGCAAAAGACTTCTTTAAACTGTTGAAGAGCAAAGATGTCACTTTGAAGACTAAGGTGCACCAAACCTAAGCCACTGTGTTTTCAATTATTCCATATGTGTGTGAAAGCTGGGCAATGACTAAAGAGGACTGAAGAACTGATGCCTTTGAAATTTCAGGTTGGCAAAGAAAGTACTCTGATGTTTCAGGTTGAAAAAAAAATTACCATGGACTGCCAGAAGAATGAACAAATTTGTCCTGCAAGGACTGCAGCTGGAATGCTCCTTA